>NC_092254.1:4812500-4940000 GCF_036320965.1 Panulirus ornatus | reverse complement strand
TCTCTCTCTCTCTCTCTCTTGTTATTTGCGACGGTCTATTTTCGCACCCTCTAGGCCAGACCACCTGGCGTGGACCTTGGGGTCTATGTAACTCTCCCATCCCGCAAGCGCATAGCTTATAGGATTATTAACCTCCTTAACATCTTGTTACGACCTTTGAGGACGACTGAACGATCTTTCAGTACGATGGCTTAGCCTACGCAGACCTGGTGGCCCTTAAGGGTTAGGCCAAAGCTCAGCTATCATACCTGAGGGGTCGTATCGTCGCGCTCAAGGGGACTTAACTTACCCCTATAATTAGCAGGTTTCACCTGAACTCCAGTACTACTAAAGAGCTTTATAAAGTAAACATGGAGCGAGTTCGAACTCATGCAGCCCGCGTGTACGAACAGCCCCGTCCCAGTCACTATGGACTTCAGTAGTGTGTGTATACTGGCTGTGCTAGGGTGGGTCTCTGTGCTTGAGTGAAGACTCTATTCGACCCCCCCCCCCTCATTTTCGTAACCCCTGCTTATTGTATTTTATTCTGTATGTTTAGCATTTGAATTAATTCATCAAACCGTTGGTTATCATTATTATTATTATTATTATTATTATTATTATTATTATTTCATCGAGTAAGGAACGACACTGTGAGGTGAGAGAGGTGTTGTAATGAGCCGGGGAAAAGGTGGAAGACTGGAACGAAAAGAGCTCTAAGGTATCAGGGCCTAAACATGCAGGAGGGTGTGGGGCGTGCACGGGATAGAGAGAACTGGAGCGATGATACACGATTGGGCAACGTGATGTCAATGGGCTGAGCCAGGGTGTATAAAGTGCTCAGGAAAAGCCAAGGAAAGGTCTGTGGGGCTTGGCGGTAGAAGGAGAACTCTGATTTCGGTGCATTATCGATGACAGAGAGCGGATACAGACACATGTGGGTCTCGCTAACGAGGGAAACCACGAATATGCATGAAAAATACTTATCATTATTATTGTTATTATTATTATTATTGGTGCTATTATCATTTTCAGTTTATAATTATTACACATATACTTCCATCCCTTCGTGCACCTGGGACAATCTCTGCTCGCCTCGCGACACAGACAGCTGTAAGGAAGGCCATGAACTGATCATCTGTAGGCTGATGAGAGTGGTGGCGACCGCCAACACGAGGGTCAATACACCACACAGACTTTAATGATCCACAGCTCAACACCATCAACAGGCTTTAGAAAAACCAGTTCAAAGCAGCACCAACTCGCGTTCTAATAACGCACGTCCGTAAAACTATTAAGACCTGTCACGTCCCAAATGATCGGTGCGGATCGGAACGTCTATACCAACAACAGTCAAACCCAATGAGATTAATTTCCTCCCCTCCGCCAATGAGGTTGATGATGGGAGTACAAAAGTGGAGCAGCAGCAGCAGCCGCCGACGATGCACTGGGGCTATAGAAAGCAAGACTGACCCACAAACTGCGTGGGCGTTGGAGGGACGTTCGGCCGGCGTCCAGCATAGCTACACCGGGGATGGTGGTACTTGTTGCTGGGGCAGGAGTACTGGGGTCGCGGAGTGAGGCAGACATGCGCCTAGTTCCCCTAGGACGCTTCCTCTCCTGACGCTCACTCACCCGTGTCGGTCTTGCTGCTGACGTTGAGGGTAGATATGCCACGTCTTGTCTCTATTATCTCTGTCACTGGTGCTGACACTATCAGCTGTCATGCTACGTCAGGGTCTTTTAGACTGGCTGAGGCCGCTCGTGTCAGCCGCTCTGTGCTGTGTTTCAGCACAGCGAGCCGCGTCCTGACCTCGCATGACCTGTCCTCTGGTGGTGGTGACCTGTGACTCCCGGGTGGGGTGTGTTACTAGCCCTGAAGACCACGTATGGGTCTGTGTGCCGGAGTCTCACGAACAGTTACTCCAAGTCTGGCGAGGTATTTCCCTATTCGCCGCTGAGATAAGACTGGTTTTAGATTCCAAGGCTGGTGGTCAGCCAATGAAGTATGACTGACGTAGGAGTGTGTGGCGCTACCGGGGAATGGAGAACATCGGTGTGTGTGTGTGTGTGTGTGTGTGTGTGTGTGTGTGTGTGTGTGTGTGTGTGTGTGTGTGGGCCGGAACCAAGTCTTTGGCAAAATAAGTACACTGATCAAGAGTCATGAGTCCTCAATCTGCTGCACAGTCGTCAAACAACCAATGGCTCGTCGTGTCTTGTCTTGATGCAATTAGAGAACGGGAAGAAGGAAAGAAAAACACGAACACACAAGGATAAATAACACGTCCAAAGTTCATGAGGTCATATGATGGTGTGTGTGTGTGTGTGTGTGTGTGTGTGTGTGGGCGGGTCTGCCATGCACACTGACTGACTGCCGTCCCCCGCCCACCTCCTGTGTACAGTTATCCCCCGGGATAACTGGGAATTAACCGACCGCAACACAAGATGATAAACTGCTGGCTCGGTCGCTGAGCAACACTAGTGTTACACAGGTCAAGTACTCCATGATCGTATAGTGATACGAGACGGTACACATGGTCAGGTACGAGACGGTACACATGGTCAGGTACGAGACGGTACACATGGTCAGGTACAAGACGGTACACCTGCTTACATAAGGCCGCCTGAAGTCCAGGAGATGACCCGAACGAGACCAGAACAAGTACAGGTCAGGTGCTGGTCTTGTATCACGACCCTACACTGCAGGGCAAGGGCACGACCCTATACTGCGGGGCAAGGGCACGACCCTACACTGCAGGGCAAGGGCGCGACCCTACACTGTGGGGCAAGGGCACGACCCTACACTGCGGGGCAAGGGCACGACCCTACACTGCAGGGCAAGGGCACGACCCTACACTGCAGGGCAAGGGCACGACCCTACACTGCAGGGCAAGGGCACGACCCTACACTGCAGGGCAAGGGCGCGACCCTACACTGCAGGGCAAGGGCGCGACCCTACACTGCAGGGCAAGGGCACGACCCTACACTGCAGGGCAAGGGCGCGACCCTACACTGCAGGGCAAGGGCGCGACCCTACACTGCAGGGCAAGGGCACGACCCTACACTGCAGGGCAAGGGCACGACCCTACACTGCAGGGCAAGGGCACGACCCTACACTGCAGGGCAAGGGCACGACCCTACACTGCAGGGTAAGGGCACGACCCTACATTGCAGCAAGGGACATATGAAACGATGATACACCAGCTTTATCACAATGATTGTGTCTGGGTCACACTCACCACTCTGTGCTTCACTCACTACTCTGGGTCACACTCACCACTCTGTGCTTCACTCACTACTCTGGGCCACACTCACTACACTCTGCTTCACTCACTACCCTGGGTCACACTCACCACCACAAATCGACACAGTGAAGCCAATGAGTACAGTGTTTCAGGGTTCCCGGATGTGATGATTGACGCATCACCGCATGACTATGTTTACTCTGTGTGTGTGTGTGTGTGTGTGTGTGTGTGTGTGTTGACCAACAATATCACCCATTAACGTTTTTATACAACGAAGGTTCCGGTCAGGGGTGGTAGAAATCCAACAGTAGGCCATGCTTTACATGATCTACAACACAAAATGACTAATGAGATAAAAGGGGATGAAAGATCTGGATGGAAAGAGAAAGGAGAACGAAAAACAAAACAAAACCCAACCGATTCAGAAGACAATGTGTTATGGTGTTCACAATGAAAGATGATGATGATGGTGGTCACACACATTTTCTCCCTCGTCTTCTGACTGGACAGAAATTTGGGCCGTTGGCTTTCGCCACTCGCCGAGTCCAATCCAGTTCTGGAACAACCACGGTGGCCTCCATCGAAACGAGCAGAACCAGCGTACATTATATTTTCAAGGATTCTCTTTCTTCATCACAAATGACTATGTGTCTACTGGACTTCTCAGGGTGGAATGTTAACCTAAGAATGTGGGCAAGAAAGAGAAGAATCCGTCAGCTATGAAATCAGGGCTTTACTGACTCACGAACATGTTTACTGAGGGGGTAAACTTTGTGGAGTCTTGAGCTATGGGCAACACATGATGCTGACCTGAGTAAAGCGTGTTGCTCTGGACACATAACGTGTGTCCGAGGGTCATAACGTTGTTCTTGGACACATATCCGTGCCATGGACACACAATCATGCCCTAAGACCCTCACGATGTCCTGGAGACATGAAGCTGTGCCCTGGATACATAATGGTTCCCTAGATACATAAGGGCGCCCTGGATACACGCTGCGGTGTCCAGACACGAGAGGAAATTGGCACGGATGTCCGGGGGGAGGGAGGAGTCGGTTGGTTGTGGGAGATTACTGTGGCCTCACTATATATGTGGGACGACCACCGCCTCAAGTCTCTCCCATTACCTCACTCCCTCCCACCTGCTTGTGTGTGTGTGTGTGTGTGTGTGTGTGTGTGTGTGTCATTACCTACAGTCGCGAGGGTCCATATCTTTAACTTTAACGGTCATACTTTATAGACCTCTTGCACTCACCGTTTTCTTTCATTTCCATTCGTCCACTGTACCTTCCACAGAGACATTTCTGCCCATCTCTTCTAAAAACCTTCGTATCTCGGTTTCTCTTCGATGTCTTCTCTTCAATGATCGATTCCTCCCAATTTCCAAGATCTGTTAAGTCCCGTCGTCGTCAAATCGATTTAGAAACTTAAGAACTGCAATAATTTCTCTCTCTCCTCTCATCCAGAGTTGGCAAGTGTGAGGCTCCCGTGCTCTCCCTGTGGCTCAGCTCTTGCTTCAGGTACAGTCTTTACAACCTGCCTTTGCACTTTCTCGAGCAGGTCTGTCTGCTCGAGTGGGTGATCATTAATTTGGTGATGCAGACGCTAATTTGGCCATATTATTTGCCGCAATTCATTCCAGACACTTCCTCTATGTACGTATCTGAATGTAAGTCTTGATAGACGTCATTATGTAATTAAACTCGTTTCTATCTCGGCTGATGAGGTGGTCTGGTGACAGGAAGGGTACTTTGTCAAAATTCGACCCCCACCCACCCTCCCTCCACTCACGACGGAGATTCAAGTACATTTCTCTCGTGGCTTCCTTATAGCGTTTTATCTTCGTCACTTTCTACTGGGTTCGAGTTGTCTTATAAACTATGGATCTGAGCGAAGATGCAGGCTGTTAAAGTTTTTCTTAAGCCAATCCTCATTTTTTCCCCCCCTTTTCCCTCACAACCTCAGCATCATCTGCAAACATTCTCAGGTACGATACAAATCGTGGAAAGTTATATTGATTACTAACGGAAGGGGAACCACGACTGAGTTCTGCGGTACACCACTTTAACCCAGTTTGAAAAGGTATTCGTGACATATGTTTCCTGCTGTTCCCTTCCACAGCAACAGCTGCTTAGGGGAAGCAACAGCACCACAGGAACAGCTGGAGAGGTAACAGCACCACAGGAGCAGCTGGGGAGGTAACATATGGGAGGGTCTAGAGCCACAGTGGCCCCTGGGGGGAATGTTAAGGGCCTCTCCAGTGGTAAACTGTGTAACTAGCACGGCTATAGGAGTGCTTCATCGTGGACGTGTCCGGCTGCTCCACACCTGCTACCTGCCCGCACCTCACCATCGACTGCTCCCTTGAGCACGGCGGTGTGATCCTTGGGCACGTTGGCCTTGCCTTTGACCTCACTCTTATGGGTGTGTTTGAAGGTCATACCATAAGACCGACCAGTCGATCCCTTACGCTCAACGAGTCGCACTGTCGTGCTCAAGGGTCGAACTGCCGTGTTCTGAGGGTTAAATACCTTATACCGTACCTATTATCCACACGCATTATGTCTATACAATTATACAATTTATCTTTTCAATATATATATATATATATATATATATATATATATATATATATATATATATATATATACACAGTGATAACATTACAGATTTAGACTTATCTGGCACTACAGTCTGCCGCACAGACGAAAGTATTTCTAAACTTTCATTTCACAGACCTTCCATGATAATGGTTTACTCTGGGAGAGTTGTGGACACCCACCCCAACAGACAATAGTGTTCTAAATGTTACCAAATATTTATATTCCGCAACACAACTGCTGGTGGTCTGTTGTTGTTTTAAACGACCAGCTGGCGGGAAAATAGTTCAAAAATTGTCCACGTCGTTAGAAAGTTATTTACCACCGTAATGGCATGGGATATTAGACCATAGTGTTACAATAGAGTGTTTTCTGAATATATAGGTAGTGTGGTAGAGTTCTATGTCTTTACCATGTGTTAGAATTTTCTCTTAAGGAACTCAGTTATATTTGTCCTGAAAACACTCCTCTGCAACACTGTCTTTCGTTCTATTTTCCATTACCAATAAATAATAATAATAATGATAATAATAATAGGTATTCTAAGGAACAACATATAGGAAAAACCAAGAGGTGTCAGGTGAGGACAAGTATGAATGTGGACACCTTAATGTAGACTAATCATATTATATTCTATTTTTTATTCTGTAGACAGAGTGAGTGCGTCCGCCCCCACGATTCATGCAATAAACGTATAATAAAAAATCTTTCCTCGCAATGTTTTCATTTATGGTAAAGTGTGTCAACATGGCGGTGGTCAAGGTTCGTGTGGTAGAGTCAACATACACGTCAGTTATTCTCCTAGCTGTGCCTCACCATGTGCAATTATCTGAAGAAAATGTGAACACCGGGATTGTCTTCCTAAATCAGTCAGTACCAGAAGCTACTGATGGACAAGAGACGTTTCTTTTTTTTAACGAAATAAACTAACTTTTCGGTGTTGCAAGTTTACGACAGAATATCAGTCGAACACGCATGACAAGTCTGAATATTGGGTGATGGTTTAATCTAACGCCAATGTCGCTCGGAAATTATTTTCTTGCTTTTTTTTTTTTTAACTACTCTAACGTAATGGGTGACTGAAGTAATGGCTGCAGGTGAACAAATCACTTTAATCAATTACGAGTAAAACAAAGACATTTTCAGATATATTACACAAATGGCGACTGTGAGAACGCCTAGTAGGCTGTCAGTGAACAATGGTCCGGTTAGGTTGTCACCTAACGAATTCAACACATACATTACTGGACAGCACATAATATCAGGCGATGATGCGGGAGTGGCGTGAGCTGTGGAGAGCCCACAACATAAGCACTCAAGGTGGAGAAAGGGAGGAGGAAGAGGAGCTGTGGCCCAGTGGGAAAGAAAGAGAAACGTGTAAGCAGCTGTTAGGCTCGTGGCCATTACACATTGCTCGCGTGTTCAAACTCCCCTACCGCCCACCCCACACATTCACCAACCGGTCAGCTAATCAAGTGAAAAGATGTGGCTCAACTTGAAATGTTTCACACGCTAATTCTACGTACATTCCTGCTGGACCAGGAACTTGAGCACGGCGGTACGACCCTCGAGGACGACGGTATAACCCTTGAGGACGACGGTGCGACCCTTCAGCACGACGGTACGATCCTTCAGCACAACGGTTCGATCCTTTAGTGAGAAGGCCTAACTTTTAACTTGACCTTTAGGATTAATACTGTAATAATACATCTGAATCGCTGTGGAATCATGAAACATTATCTAAAATGAAAAGACAGTGTCGACAGTTGTATCATGGTAGAAACTTAATGATCCTGTTAGAATTTACAAGACCAAACCCATCATTAAAATGCAATCTTATGAGAGGCCATCACCCGGATGACTGGAACCATTTACAGAGCCAATTTTGGTTTCCCTTTCCTGAGACCAACCAGTCTAAGAGACTCTTTGTTCTGCCTATGCAGCAGAGGAAAACAAAACTATATGAGAAACCTCAATAGCTACAGAAAATATAAAAAAAGAAACCCAGGATGTGTATCACTGTCCCTCTCCAAAGAAGGCAAACTTATCCTGCTCCTGCATGAAGCGCAGTATCAAAGTGGCAAGATAATATAGAGATGAAAGAAGAACCATTCCAGATATGTGAGCATACTCCA
Source organism: Panulirus ornatus (assembly GCF_036320965.1). NCBI lineage: Eukaryota > Metazoa > Arthropoda > Malacostraca > Decapoda > Palinuridae > Panulirus > Panulirus ornatus. Next base: position 4,932,041 of record NC_092254.1, on the reverse strand, counting down.
TACTGTGGCGAATAAAACCGCGGTAGACATAAACCAACCGCCTTTTATAATTACGGTACCTATACATCACCACTAGCTTTTGAGAAGTAGGGTTTTGTGACGTTAATCGTGTGCAGGGCATTTTTTAAAGAAATTTTCCCTACGGGGGAAAGGAAGGGCCCACTGGGAATACTGACCCACTATGTTAAAAGATGCCCTTATTATGTGGGGTGCGTTTCCAGGATATACACTGAAGGATATGGTTTGATATTGCTCGGGAGAATTCTGGTGTTTTGTAACTGGAAAAGGTTGACATGTACAGAGATATATAAGTAAAAACTGCGTTTTGATACTAGTAAATTCAACAAGGATACTTTTCCGTTCCCATAATATATATATATATATATATATATATATATATATATATATATATATATATATATAAATATAAATATAAATATATATATATATATATATATATATATATATATATATATATATATATGTGTGTGTGTGTTTGTGTATGATACCAACACAAGAAGTAAACTTTACAAGGATAACCACACATCATCCGTTATCTTTCGAGTTAAGTGTTATTCCATTCAAACTGTTATCTAAATACCATGAGAACAGCACGTGCCAAGGCATTCTCTAGACCTGGAAAAGAACTTGTAAGGCCAGCCTTTGTTGGGCGTGTGTGGGCGCGCCATCCCGGCATGTGCTGTGGCCTCCACCTACCGCGCCTTCATTGTCTCACCTGTTGCGTTATACCTTTCACTCTGCACCACTCACACAGTACCAGTGTCTCATTACACTCATTAGCATACAGCGCCCACCCGAGACGACATTCTCTCTTCCCTTTGGTTGTCGTCCTGGTCAACATAGGTGGGTGCTCGTGCGGCTGGCAGCTCTGTCATATGATCACTCCTCACCCGATTTTAAATCGATAATTGAACTTAGTGTAATTCCCAGCAGGGAATCCTATCTCTGCTTGTCCATTATCCATCTATCTTTAATCTTATAAGTCTGTTCTAATCACTACCTCTGTCATCACAAGTTCCCGTCCTTAATTGTTTCCCATCTTCACAAATGACAATACTAGCACCCTCTTAGATCATAAATGCCACGAAGCAAAAACCGTTATAAAAATGACGGATGAAGACTCTCCGTCATTGTTCGAGACAAATTCCCTTTCTATTATTATTTTTCCTCGACACTACAGTATACTGTCGTCACTTAGTAAGGGGGAAGGCGCTTCCTGAAGCACATCAACACATGGCGGCCACATCTGTCGCCTAGCACCACCTGCCTCATTGTTTACAATTATACTACCTCGCACTGTGTCGTTATATCTCAATAAAATCTGAGGTAAAAAACTTTTCCTCGCTGAGATCATGCAACTGCATAGAAATTTCTAGTTTATCAGGGTTTATTCATTTAATTTTTCTTTTTTTTTTATCCTTTTGGTTACAATGGTTTTTCAGTGTCCAGGAATATTATCGTGACGGGAAAACGGTAACAGAGGCGCTGCTGTGTTGAGTGTTGACGACTGTGCTACTTGTGATAGTGAAGGGTTGTTATGGTATGGGTTAGCCTTGACAGTGATAGCAGAGGTGATATTAATAACTGTGAACATTAGATAAAGGCGATAAAGCCGTCTGTCAGCCTGTACGATGGGTAGCCGGTCCAGGCGATAGTGGGCAGAGAGGTACAGCTTTGATTCTCTCTCTTGGCTGTTAACTGGAAGGACTGGTTCTGGAAGGTGGAGACTTTGGCAAGGGTCTCTTGGAGGGTTTGGTGGGAGCGTGGCGATCGAGAGGGTTAACAGGAAAAGAGGGAAAGTATAAGAGTGCAATAATAAGGGCTTAACCAAAGGTACTGTATTGTTTAGTTTATTGCTTTGGAAGGGATGTCAGGGCAAAGTCACTAATTAGATCATGTCTTGTCTCGGCTAATGGTATGTCACAATACAGGGGAAGGATATCCAATGATGATGGCTCAGGCTAGGCTAAGGCCTGGCGAATCGTACATTCAAATGCAAGTGGTTGATCGTCACAATCAAACTGCTTTAGTGGTTCCTGTGGGAAGCTAAGCCAGTATCACAACCTGCCTGACAGAATAAGTGTTACATTCCCTTGGTGTCTTTCGTGTTGTATAGATGTCTCTGCAATATGATCTGCATTTTGGTGTAAAACTCACACACCCACAGGAATTCTGATTGTTCAGCTGAAGACAGACGACCTCGGTGTCAAGTTAAGGTGATATATCTACACTTCCTTTTATTTTCTCCTGAACACTTGAAGCGACAGCTGGGCTTGGTGCTGCCCGTGATGGGTTTGCTTGGGGTTACCAAGGATGGGTTGGGTTTCCCTTGAGGGCAAACATGACCACTCACGACGATACGGTACGACATTTGGGTATGTTGTTCGTCTGACTCGATGCTTCAGGTGTCACCAGGTCATCCTACCCAGGGATGGTACTCAGGTGACCCGTAGCGCGGTGCTCCAGGGTTAACGTTGCCATGCACAGCGGTATGCTTCAGGTAGAGAGCGAGAGGCATGACACTCGCTCACTTGGGGATGATTTATGCAAATGGCCGGATATCTGCCGGATATCAGGTCCTGTGGCCAGCAACCACCACTACCACCAGCCCCGCCCTGTGGAACATAACCTCTTTATTGTATTGACGTATAATGTCATATGAATGTCACATACAACTTTGCAATAAGGAAAAAATGAAAAAAGGACTGCAAACAGTTTGTTAATTAGGAGAAAAACACTTCCATAACTAAAGACTGAAAGACTTTCTTTTCGGGACAGCCATATTGAAAGATTAAGTGGGTGTCGGGTGTTGGCGCGCCATGAGCTGGCTCATGGTGTTGCACAAGAAGGTAACCAGTGGGTGCTGGCCACCTGCTCCTGCCTCCATGATACTGCTGGGCGGCCAGTCCCCGCCCCTGCCTCTTGCCCCATCACTGCCGTCAAGCAAGAACCAATGTTACAGGAACACTCGCCATCCTCACACCGTGCACACGACACTCTCCTAAAAGTACGACCATTACCTGGTAACGTTTGTGCTCTGGGGACATCATCGTTGTATCTTACACGATAATGATATTTTATCTCCGTAGACTTTACTGACTGTGTTATTATAACGAAGGGTGCGACATGTGCCGAAAACAATTAATATTAAAGTCACTCAATTTTCTTTGTCATCTTTACGGTTAATCTCATTTTCTTCGTAAAAAAAATGAGAGCAGCAATGATGGTATTGTTTTAGTGTAATGCTGGTCAGCGAGAGGCTGACAAGGACCTTCCTGCTTCAACGTTGGGCTGACTAATTTCATTGTTTCGAAAAATAAAGCGAATTCCGTGGGAGCTAATTATCATCATTTCCCCTTCGCTTAGCCTTGGACCTCAGCATGAGCGGGAAGGGCTACCTGCTCCCCACCCTTACATACACACACAGGTGTCTTCAGGTAGGGGTAAGGGAGACACTCCGTCCATGGACAAAATGGACAAAAAAAAAAAAAAAATGTGGATGGGAACAAAAGAGGCATGTCAAAAGCAGCCTTTTCGAAATGGGTTGAGTTCACCCGCGGCGTGTTGCAGGGGTCTGTCCCGGGACCACTGCTCTTCTTAATTCATGTAAATAATTCGTCATAAAGACTGGACTCCCACCTGCTTATGTTTACGGATGATGCCAAGGTCATGAGGGAAGGAAAAAGATACAGAGGCTTATATTATCGTACAGGGGACCACGATCAAACTCTATATATATATATATATATTTTTTTTTATATATGGTTGAGGAAATGCAACCTTAGTTAGGGCAAAAGTAGTAAGGATGGAACACAGTGAAACGAACACCTCAATACAAGTTTTTTGTAACACAAAATCAACTTCTGCAAGTCGACAGTGTACCTAATTTATCAACAAAGAATTTTAGAGATAAACTGTGTCGTGGCAAACACGAGAACAGTATTCAGGTAAATGGGTTAGGAAATATTCAAGAAACTGTTCACGTCATATTCTAGAATTTACTTAAGTCTGATCTGACTTGAAGATGAAGAGAAGCACCAAGAAATATTAGAGAAGGTCCAGAGGAAGGCAACGAAAATGGTAATACCAGACTCTAGAAAGCCGAGTTACAGTGAGGAAGTCGTGGTCGTACATCTGTCCATCATGGAAGAAAGAAAAGTAAGGCGAGACCTGATGGCAAACTTTAAAAGTTTTGAAGCCAGGTTGATGTAGAAACAGCGGGAATGCTTCTGAAAAAAAAAAAATAGAAGAAAAGACAGAGCAACCAGAGTTCATAACATAAGGAAAATAGTTAGAAAAGATCTAAAGATGTACGTTCATAGAACAACCAGAGTTCATAACATGAGGAAAATAGTTGTTAGTAAAGATCTAAAGATGTACGTTCATAAACAGAACAACCAGAGTTCATAACATGACATAAGGAAGATAGTTGTTAGCAAAAGATATAAAGATTTACTTTCATAGTCGGGTTGTGGATGGCTGGAATAAACTCAGAAATGATACAGTCAGTGTTGACAAAAGACATAAGTTTAAAAAGTTGTGTGACACGACGAGAAAGTCCCTGAGATGAGGGGTCCACGAATGCAAAGCGCTTTCCCCGTACACTACCATTACGTAATCACACAAATACATCACAGGTAGTGTGGGTGGCACCACCCACCCGGTCATCAGGAGGAGGGTTGATGACGGCGGTGCACAGCTAACACTGCAGTGGCTGTCAGGTTCCCCATCCTGGCCCATGCTGTCTTGCACAAACTAACAGAGAATCACACACACACACACACACACACAAAGAGAAAACCAGACATCACACATAATACAGAACACTAAAAGACAGACACAGACAAACCACGTAACGTTATGTCTTTTGTTGAATTAAATGATGAACATTGATGGTAAAATAAACATTCAGTTCCACCAACTCCTCTAACTGACTTCCTCAGAAACCGTTAGATATTGATTAAACCTTAAAAAAAAGAAAAGAAACTGACGTATTAAACTTTAAAAAGAATTGACCTAAATCAATACCGAACTAAAAAGTGATTGATAAATACAAATACCTTTACAGACAGAAAATGTCCAGAAATTTATTTTAAGTTCATGCAATAAATACATGCGATGTAAAGACCTTATATATATACATATATATATATATATATATATATATATATATATATATATATATATATATATATATATATATATATTTCTCCAGTGTTATAATCGGACGCACAGGTTTTAGTTTTTTGTTGTTACCACTTCTGGTAAAAACCAAAGCATGTTGACTGTGCAGGTTTTTATAAATACCACAGTCACCAACTCTGGTTCCGGGGAAGTTATCATTTGTGTAACGACGGGAGGCTGTACGCCTTCCTACTTTCGCTGGCCCAGTGAATGTTCATCTCACGAGCCTAGTGGGCGAGAGGCGCTCGCTTCCTTATCCCAAAAACTAGGCCTAAGGTCCCCCTCTCACCCTGAGGGGCAGGAGAGACAGAGTGGAATATGAGCATAATAATGTTAAGAATAGTATTATACGTAAGACCCCCATCTGAACCAGCTATAAAGGCCATCTAACTACGCTGTGACTATCCTATGTTTTTCTCGGTGTAACGATATCAAAACGTATCAGTGTTTATCTGTGACTGTCCTGTGTTTTTCTCTGGGTAAAGATATCAAAACGTATCAATGTGTTCCACACTTTTATCTGTACAAGTTCTATTCACTGGCCTGTGAATGCGGTCATAAATGTCCAATTTATCGGTCGAAAAAGACATCTTTTAATAGACCCATATTACGGATGGCCATACTGCGTGTGCGTGTGTGTGCGTGATCGTTTTTGGGTCTGGCCACAGCATGACAACACATGAGGATTAATGTATGTGAACCACTATAGTCCATACACTGTTGAAGACTAGACGGAGCAAACCTGCTGCTGTGAACACACAATCGATCCATGTATCTAATCTTCTACAAAATAGCCTCCGTCAATGTAAACCTCCAACGCTGTCTGGATGTCTTATTGGTGGAGCCACTGAGGAATAAAGAGAACAATAATATGTCATACAATACCAGACTTCAGGCTGAACGAGTTATTGTATATCTTGCGACATTACATCATGAAGGTCTTCATTTATCCCGAAGTTAAACACTTTCTTGAATTCAGACGACACGCGCAGCGTCCACAGCATTATAGAGGTGGGGTATCATAGCAACGATGGGAAACAACGAAGGTTCGCAGTGTATAATAAACTAGGTACACCACCCGCCACCAGAGCTTATAGTATGAAATATTACGGCTCTCACTGGACCCATAATATATATATATATATATATATATATATATATATATATATATATATATATATATATATACATATCGTTTCGTAGTATGTTTGTGATTGTTGCTGTATGCTCTGTGATAATCACAGTTTGCATGACGATGTTTCGGGTGAGCAATGCAAATCGACAGGACACCCCAGAGTGTTTTCATAATGATGAGCTAATGATCTCACGTTCCTCGACCCTCACGTCTGAATGGTGTGTACCACCCTCCCCCCTCAACACTATATAACCCCGACACAGAGGCACACACATAAGGCGCGACCCACCCTGAGAGATAATGACGCAGCTGACTATATAAAGGAGAAAGAGAGGATACGCACAGCTTGATAAACCAAGCATTAAATTACGTTTGTGAAAATAGTCCTATCCAAATCATTAACATAAAACACACACACTCATGTTAAGCTCTCACAGAGTTAACAGTATGATATGACTAACAATATATATAACATCAAATTTAACATCAACAGTGAACTTGACCCACGTTAAAAAAAGCCAAGACCTGTATTACTTAACATTAACGCGTAACGTAAACGAAAAAGTGAACGAAAGCCAGTATTCTGCACGAATCATGCATAAACAAGGGAACTACCACAACATACTATATAACAACACAGTAGAACGTCACTGGGAACCCGGATGTTGAGCTTCCCGTACAACGTACCGACCTACACACAGTTACTATCCGGTCTACAGTCGCTGTGGCTCTTGGCTATAAATTCCTCCTAAACTGTTCGGTAATGTCGGCAATTCACCACATACACCGTCAGCCAATTATAAGACGAGCTGTGGACGGTCATCACAATGAACCCCATCGTCAGCAGGTGTTCCGAACACAGCCAATGGGGTAATTAACGTGTGTGTGTGTGTGTGTGTGTGTGTGTGTTCGGGGAGAAGAGCCTCTCAAATGACTGGACCTCTGGTGGTCAGGAAGGAAACTAATCAATTGGCCTTTTAGGAAGACATTCCTCGTTTGCTGTCATGATGCCTCAATCTTTCACAGCAGTGAGGGAGATGCAGTGTGAGGGGGAGAGTGTGCTTGTTCAGTGGTTACACTGTTAGCCAGGTCATACAGTAGTAATATCTGACCCCGGCTCTAGCCAGCCACTACCTACCTTATCTCCATACGAGCCAAGTTAATTTCCCCGGATCTGTCCATTATGTACATAATCTCTCTAGTCTTCCTCTCGAAATTTTCCCTTGTTCTTTGTATAATTCCCCTAGTTTTTTCCCCCCCACAAAATTCCCACTTAAAAAAATATCCTCCAGCGTCTTATCTACAAAAAAATTCTCTCAATTGTTCTAAAAGTTCTATGATTCTGCCTTAACCATAACTCCATTAAATTTTTTTTATTTCTCTAAACCTTTTTTGTCGTCATCCCTTTAAGATTCCCACGGGTCTCTCTCTCTCTCTCTCTCTCTCTCTCTCTCTCTCTCTCTCTCTCTCTGACAAGGATTTCAATTCGATGTCCAACGTCACTCATCAGGCGGTCCCCACGGCTGTCGTCACCACGGCTGGCAGGGAAGACATTGTGGTCGCGCTAGAATTACCCACTTGTGTGTGAGACGAATGTAAATAATGACACGATCTGGCAAAGCCACACACACACACACACAGTCCCACCCACATCGAAGTATTCATTGGCCCAAAAAATAAGGTAATATATATATATATATATATATATATATATATATATATATATATATATATATATATATATATATATATATATATATATCTTACTCTACCTTAGGACCCCTTTTGAATGGCTCATGCAGCGTTTGAGGTTGCACTCCACGCAGGAGCAGGAAAATGATGGTCTCCTTTGGCGCAAGAAGGTGGCGAGAAAGTACTCCTTTCGTCCGATGATGATGATGGTGTAGCTCGCGGTGTAACCTCGTGAAGAGAGAGAGAGAGAGAGAGAGAGAGAGAGAGAGAGAGAGAGAGAGAGAGAGAGAGAGAGAGAGAGAGAGAGAGAGAGAGAGAGAGTAGGGAGGCCGCCTGCCGATATCAACTTTAATCACTTCCGTCATCATTACCATTGTGTGCGTCTTCTTAATTCGCCTTTCTCTTTCCACACTTACTTTTACATGGTGTGGGGAGGTGGGCGGGTGGTGGTGGTGGTGGGGAAAGCCACAAATTAACAGTGTAATCAGGTGGTCCTGCTGCTACCGCCACTCCATCAACCAACTGCCTATGTAAGGAGTGACGGTACCCCCATGCGAAAACCGTTTATATCTGGTACTGTTTCATTTTGGCACCGCTGCACCGGTGGCCTTCACTCAGGGGGAACAAAAGGGAGATCATTCAACCAGACACTTTAGAGTGAGTGTATATGACTTATGGGATCTTTCACCTGGGTCTATACAGGGCCAGAATATCTACACTTTTACCACTACGTTCTGTAGAATCCACAAGTGTCCCTCAAAACATCTACGAGATAGAGACAGGTTTATGGGATGATCACACGACCGAAAACCAATATCTGTAAGAGAAAAAATGTCAGTGGGATAGCTTATCTAACTGCTGAAGATCGAGAAAATATCGTTTTAACACCATCCTAAAGCTTGAGGAAATGATCCACTTCTATGGTATGGGATGGAGTACTACACACTCGTGTGTGTGTGTCGACCCATCAGCACTATCCAGCTCGCCGGTCGTAAATATCATAACTACTGTCTTCCCACGCTGAGTGAGACTCTCTCTCTGTGTCTAGTGTAGCTTCCTGAGGTGACTGTGCTATTGTGCTATCGATCCACGTTAACCTCCACTCTATTACGTCTCCTTTCACGGTGCTTACCGTATATACCACGGTTGTATTTCTCTTATCTCCAGCCGGGCGGGAGGACCGGAAAGGCTTCTAAGCCTCACTTTCACCTCTTCATTGTTTACGTAATGTGTTTGAGAAGGTTGTTTATGCACCAGGTTTTCCTGCATCGAGAGTACATCACTCTGTGGGAACACGACACACGTTGTGCGACTGACACATCGCTGTACACTCCCGGTCTGTACAACCCACCAGGGTTGGACAACTCGTTCCTCTGGCGGGGTAAGAGCTCATTTTTCTATTGTAAGTCTGGGTAACGTATTGAAAGAATGGATCTTGTCACATACCAGATGATCCACTTTAGGTCTTGCTTCCTCTCTTACCTCTACCGGCACTTTACACGCAACATTCGCCAAGAAAACAAGAAAAAACAAAATCACCCACAGGATTTTGGCCCAAAGACCCTCCCTCACATATGGCGAGCGACCACGTTGACGTGGGAGAGGTAATGGTAACTGAAAAGAGCCTCAACTCAAAAGACTTAAAAGTTTTCCTGTAAGGAAGGCGAGAACAGTCTGTATGGGAGGCAGGTGGAGGTGGGGGAAATGAGGAGAAGCTGGTGGGGGTATGTGGGAGGAACAGCAGGTCCAACATAAGGGAGGTCAAGACATGAGGAGGTATAGCTTCCCTTCGCCACAACCAGAAACACAGTAATAACACGGGAGAGTTTCTGGTCAGGCTATGGGGAGCTTAGCCCAGTGGCACTGCTGCCTGGGGTCTCTGGTGGGCAGGCAGGCAGGCAGGCACAAACACAAGACCAACAGGGCTGGTAGGTACAGACACCAGACCAAGGCTGGTAGGTACAGACACCAGACCAAGGCTGGTAGGTACAGACACCAGACCAAGGCTGGTAGGTACAGACACCAGGCCAGAGCTGATAGGCAGGCAGCTTCAGACGGTACCCAAGCGGGTAATGTCAGCGATCATTCAGGTAACCTTTCTTATTCATCTTCAGGCAGAAGTCGGTGAAGCACACACGATACGTGTTGAATCTAGACCCTCGTACATTACATCTTCGGTAGGAATATACCACAATCTTAATGATGCGGGGGACACAATGGTGCTTACGGTTGCATTACGATGCCAACCGTAAGCACCTCTCGCCACAGGGGGAATTTTACCTGACCAAAATCATTAAACTGAACATGAAGTCCGGCTTCTGCAAGTCACTCATCTTCCCATGAAAATGACCATGAGAAACCTGGACATGTCACACAGTCACTCAGTCTCACTGCGGCTTTCTGTAACTCAGGGAGACAATGGGTGAGTGACTGTTTCATACATAAACCACATCTCACCTACCTCTAGTGCCTTGACAGGGGAGTTACCAGACCAGCCCTGCAGCCACCCTCACACACCTCCCTGCCTTATAGGGTACCACCTATCACCCCTGCCGACAGCCCTGTAACATTTGGAGGGTCACGTGTGGCCAGTCAGGTGTGTAACGCTGTCCAAGGCTGGTTTACCTCCATTTATTGTTGTCATATAACCAATATGGGTTAACGATTATAACTCGAACGAGAGTAACCATAATCAATTATCTATATAAGACTCTCCCACGAGGGTTATCGTGGACATCTGTATGAAAACCTGACAAGTGTATTCTCATTGAAACACCTGGTTCATGCCATCATACAATTCTAACTAGTATTCATACAGGTGTATTTATAAAACATTTGGCAGTACAAACACATGTGTATATAGATAACCGAAAGACATGGTAGATACAAAGTACCATAGCAGAGATATACTCCAAATAAACATTTGGTAGATGTGCTCACACAATCAGCTCATAAAACACTTCACACAAATACATGACACGTGTTTTATGTGTCTTTCATACAAGCATAAGCAGGTATCATATACAAATGTTTCATTAGGTATTAGGACGAAACTGGTGAAGTTGGCTGAAGTTAAACTGTAATTACCGTGGCCCCGTGTCATCTACCACGCCCTGCCAGTCTACTGTTGATACCTATCTAAGTCTGCCAGTCTACTGTTAATAGCTGGCTAAGTCTGCCAGTCTACTGTTTATCTGTAACAAAGTTTAACCAATGTTTGATATGGGACAAAGCTACCCGTCGACTGCTGATTTGTGACACAGTTTACGAGTCACCTGCTCATTTGTGACAAAGTTACGGGTCAACTCCTAATTTGTGACAAAGTCTACCAGGGGTAGCGTTATGTTGTGACCAAGTCTGTTAGTTTCTGTCTGAGCGGAACGCGACCGGTCAGAGCAGGTCAAATGACTGAGTACAATCAGTGCCTTCTGACATTAAATTAATCCTGTGATAAAGTCAGATGATCTTGTAACAACAATGTGAACCGCTTCTTATCTGGCTAAAAAGTTACTCAGGTGAACACAGAGAGTTACAGTAACGTCAAGTTAAGAGACATTATCATCCCGACTGTTCAGTTTTCCCTATCAATAAACCTCTCGAGCAAGACGGTACGACCCTTGAGTACGACCCCAGAGCATCATGGTACGACTCTTGGGTACGGCCAGCAATTTGTCAGGTCAAGAGTTAAGACTACAATCGTAACCATCCAACGATCATTAGTCTAAGCACAGGTAAACAGAATATGTTTATAGTCAACCAGCATATATACAGTCTACAGATAACATAAACCAACACTGATTCTAAAATCATGCTTACCTACATTTTCTTTTTTACGTGGTTTATCTGGTTTAGGTAACCCTCAGCTACCCCGGTTCCCGTAATCAATAGTTCAATACGTGTTCCTCAAATGCCGTCCAGTACGTGTTTCTCAAATGTCGTCAACTCGGTGGAGACTTCAACTATGCTACACAGGGGTCAGAAACAGCGAGAGAAAGTTGAATGCATGACGCCAGAGGGCGACAGGAAAGCGTTCCATCTCGAGACAGATGTTCCCATACAAGTGCTAATCGGTCACGCATGGCTCACGAAATGCCTGAGCGAAGAACTTTCTAGCAGCCGCCAGAGATCGGCAATGACATTCATGCTCGGCCGCCAACGTTATGATGAGTGACGGATTGAACAATGGTCGTCGCCGCTCAGAGAAAACCCCTAACTCGGTTCGCCCCTGTGATTCTCGTGCAGATTTTAAACCCTCGTAATCCTTGAGAGTAAAAGCGTATCATTATCGCTCTATTCATTAATATATTACTATTCATAAGCGCACCCACGTGTGAAGGTAAACTAATTATGATAAGTGACTGACGACCAGCCCAGACAAATGACAGGGTAAAATCGTGCCCGTGGCTACCCTCTGGGGGCTCCTGCACCCTCCTGATGTGCACATTACTCTCATTCACGTCCGTCACCACTATCTTCTCTCTCTTGCTACAAAAACCGTTTTCGTTTATATTAATCCTCTGTACCTGCCCCTCTTGAAATAAAACGGGTTTCACACCCATCCACCAATAGTAAGTCCCTCCCTGTTGACATAAACACACTCGTTCACATCCACCACAGCCCTCCTCTTGACGTAGACAATGAGTTCGTTCCCATCCACCACTAGTATGTGCTACATTATTGTCCGCCACAGAATGTCAAAGAAAATATTCGACATTTTACCAGGAATATCGATTATATTCACTCCCCCAAAGCCTGACAGTAAGGCCCTAAGGGTCAGGTCAAAGGCCAGCATACCTAAGGGTCGCACCGTCATGCTCAAGGGTCTCGCACCGTCGTGGTCAAGGGACGAAAGCAATTTTCAACAGAGCATTACACCCAGGAACCCCAGAACGAATTTCTGTCATTCAGTGATTCAACAGTGACCTTTGACGGCTTGTTTCCGTTACGTCACCTGCAGTGAGAGGAGGTGGCTGTCCACTCGCTGACCACCTACGAATCAAGAAACCACACACTACAAACCATACGAAGGAACGACACTGTGAAGGCGAAACAGAGACACCCCTCCAAGTGCTTAACGGTGTACGCCCTGAGGTTAAGACGTATGCTGATCAGAACATGACATGGCACCGACGAAGGCAGATTTGAGTACACGGTGATTACAGGCAATAGTGCGATCATTCAGTTAAGACCAGCACATCTAGGCAAGTCATCCCTCACCATGCAATTACTGAAGGTGAAGTTTTCAGGAAGCTCCTTCGAGACCTGATTTATATTCGTGCTCTACATTTGCTTTTGACACAGAACGAATTTCTTTCTCTTTCTCTCTCATTTGTTCATAGAGACGAGGGTGGCGACACGAGCCACCATGATAGTGTTGTTCTATTGTTGTATGGTTCATCTTGTCCCTGGTTGGGTACCAGCTCTCCCAGGCACTGCCCGGAGCAAGGGAGCTGCCCAGGGCAAGGGCGCCACCCGATCAGGTGCTGCCCCGGGCAAGGGCACCACCCCATCAGGTGCTGCCCCGGGCAAGAGCGCCACCCCATCTCGTGCTGCTGGGGACAAGGACCTCGCCCCGCCGGGTCCTGGCCGAAGCGCCCCACCGTACCAACAGGCAAGGACCAAGTCCAAATGTGATAGTAAATTTGACTTATGAAATATGACATTGCATCAAATTTCGTTCGTATTATGATAAAATCATTAATCAAAAATACTTCAACACACACCTAACGTTATTTACGACATATTCATGCTACAATTAGTCACTTCTTTACTCAATCGTACTTGTCAGAGTGAATGCAAATCTAAAAAAAATGTGAAAAAAAATATTAATCAAGATCGTACCGAAATTCTATATCAGAAATATTCATATCAATAAATCTATTACATGACTTGACAAAAACAGTACCATTTCTTAATACGAAATTGGTATGATTGCTACGTCGCCAGCATTACCAAAAACCTGTTGGTGTGATTCAGTTGTCACTGCCTTCATATAAAAAGGAATCCCCCCCTCCCCCTACCATTCACGGTACTTGTGTAAAATGAATTATGACGAAACTAATCCGAGAAATTGGTCAGCGTGACGGTCTGACATTGTGTTCCCCTTTAACTCGATTTCTGCTGCGGGTTGAAATGACACGCTACGGTTGCCCAATTTTCTGCTACTTTCAGTACGGCTGAATATTTGAAAATAACACCGTGGTTTCGTGGCATTTTGATGGTACTCTGTACACTCGACTCACCACTTCCTGTTGCTTCAGGAAGAGTACCAAACTCGAGCGATTTTAACTAGCAGTCTCTGAAGTCCCATTAATGGGGCACGTCCAACTTACCTGATGCTGTCAGAAAATCACCCGACAATCAAAGCGACAGATTGTTTAAACATGTATAAAACGTACATAAAAGCGTCCTGTTTTATTAAGGGAGTTTCATCTAGCGCTTTATAATTAATATGTGGTTCATGCTCATCCCATCAAGGATTAATCTGAACATTTCATAAGAGGCCATTAACCAGAAACATTCTCTATGATCGTCAACCAGAACCCGTTCATCAGGACCAGATGCCAAAAATGTTTACTCAGTCCACTTGTCAGAACCATGCAACAGTTCGCCTACTGTGACGGACAACGAAACATTGACGTTAGTTCTGGCTACGTGGGTTTTCACACACACACACACACACGCTGTAGCGCCCTGCCGACGAAGACCTGCATGAGGGTCATCGTGACAGAGTGAATACAACAAAGACCTCTGACGATGGTGTTTATTTGTTCAAGTAACAACCCTGGCTTGTCATACAGGTAAGGTCAGAGAGAGAGAGAGAGAGAGAGAGAGAGAGAGAGAGAGAGAGAGAGAGAGAGAGAGAGAGAGAGCAGAGACTTTTCAGCTTATCATCTAACGTCGTGATTTTCCAGAGTATATTTTAAGTTTGATAGGTGTGTTCAAGCACTGATTCTGTCCATGAACTATTGTACTTGAGCAAGAGCGAGCTGGACAAAGCTGAATGCAACTTTCTTGGCTGGAATGTGAACCCTTCCAAGGCTGTTTCCACCATTCTGCAACAACTTTACTACAGATATACGCCCCGGAGCGATGGTGGACGCCAGAGGCGGGTTACGAACGGTGGATTTGGCATTGCTGTCACCTTACATCAGCGAGCCCAGGTGGTGGAGGAACCAGTCGCATTTCCTGCCCGGATATGATCAGAGAGAGCAAAGATCAAGCCTAGCACAGGCGCGGTCGGTTTTTCCACAGCTATTGGTCACTAGAACTAGGCTAAGCCTTTATCAAGACCTTGCTAATACGGAAGTAGCTATACCGTGATTCGAGACAAAAGTAGCAAAAATGATTATTTAAGTCTATTTCCAGTTACTGCACCCACAAAAAGATGTGAACATTGCAACAACTGCAAAAACGGGACACAGAAAAACTTGAAGTAACCGGTGCCTAACCTTTACGGAAGATGACAGTGAGTGATCAATTTCATCTCACTTTCTTATAGTCATAGAGAATTATCTCAGAAGTCCTAGTTAAATATCGAAAACGAGAAAAAAAAAATTGTCTAACAGTTGAAGCATGGCTCCGGACCAGTGATTGATGGGAGTTTCTTTATGTTCTGATAAACATCGACTCACAAGTTTCAAGAACATGCTACATGACCACAAATTACGAATTAAAGAAGAGAATGTAACAAATACCTGCTGTTGGCAGAGCGAACGTTATGCGCAGGAAGGACGCCTAACACACGCCCATTTATTTTGCAAGTCAAACTGAAGTAACGTAATGACCTTTACGATGAAGGCGACTCGCGCTCTGAACGTTACCAGTAAATTTGATCATCTGCGCCACTCTCTTAACGTGTGGTAAATGTTGTCCAGAAATCATACAGTATCTTACACTGGAATAATGTAATTCTTACATAAATCACAGTCAATATTACGAGTAAGTTATCGTACCTTTAGATTTGTCGGGAAAAATGTCGAGTGGTCATCCCATTCCCTAAGACATGTTTTACAGGTCAAGAAATGGCCTCAAAGAGGAATACTCCGTCAAGTGTATAGTTGTCTGTTAATCATTATTCATTTAAACAAATTCGGGATACTGCATCCAACCTTAGACCCAAATAACGGTCCTTAAGATCCCTCTGATATTTTAGTAAAAAGTTACGTCGTGATAGAGCGCCTGTCTGCAATCATTTCCCCGAATCTCCAGTGGCAGGATGCAGCAGACACTGTACATTACGACATGAAAATTGAGGTAAATCTTGGCTGCAAGGGGAATTTAGGGGGAGCTTGTTCACTGACACGGAGACGGTTAGGCTAGCCGCCTCAGGAGAGACTAGGTTAGGTTATCTTTAGTGTAGTGACGTATTGAGCATTGTGGGACCTTAGGACTTAAAATATTCTTACCCTCCTCGTTCGCAGGCCTTTGAAAGGTGATTATGAAACCAGGTATATGCGGCACCTATAGGTAAATTACATTATACAAGCTCCACACGTCAATATTTGGTGACATCATAATTACGAAATATTTGACTCATAAATCACATCCCTGACGACAGGGGCGTCGAGAGCCAGTATAGGCAGGCCCCGGGGGCACACAACTTTGCCCGGTCCTTCCCCCTCTGAAACGGGGGGACGACGAAGTTCTTTACAGCCCCTCCGCCCCATTTTTCAGAAGTCTCCTTTAAAAAGGGGGAGGGCGACGTTGTCTCTAAAGGTCATTTCTCTCTTTACAACTTATCCCCGCTTTAAAAGGTGAGAGGGCGTCGAGGTTCTTCGGGTTTCTACCCTTTTATTCCGTTCCTTTTAAGGGCTTATCCCTTCTTTGAAAGGGGGTGGGGGACGACCACGAGACTCTTCGGGGCCCCTTTTCTCTCTATCTTTTTAACTTTTAAAAGAGATCGCAAAAAGGATCTTGAAGTAGGACGTCAGTGAGCTCACGAACAAAGGAAAATGCATGTAATGTATTAAGTAACGATGAGGAAAAAAGGACGAGTTTTTTCGTCTTACATTTACAGTCTGGATTGTGAGGAAAAAAAAAAAAAAGGCTCCTAGACGGAACCCAAGCCCCGAGGCAGCTATCACCCTGTCCCCTCCCTCATCGGGTCTTGTCTTCAAAACAACATCCCATGTATACCTGACACTACTAGTCTGTCTACCAGTTAAAACGAGTGACTGGAAAATAACTGATCTGTTATTAATGGTGGCAATTTCCTTGCCACACCCGACGGAAGAGTGTTATCTTTTACGTGTGCTTTCTAGAGAAATGTCGGCTGGAGGTACCTGAGTACATCAGAACCATGAGTATTAAATGAGCTAAATGACAGCTCAAGAGTTCGCTAAAGTTAGCAATCACAAATGAAATAATAATTTAAGAAAAGTGGAAACCTTTCATTTTCATGGCCCTCCTAAACTACTAGAAACCGGGATAGCTTCACGAAAATCGAATTCCCTCCTACGCTCTCGGACCCTGAGAGGAATTTAAAGACAGCCGAACTTTCATATCCCCCAGAGCTGTCGGGTCCTGGGATCTGGTCCTTCCATAACATTCACACACCGCTGTTTAAGTGAAACACCGCTAAAACCTAAGACATCACTTACCATTTCCAAGCAGCCGAGATTTACCTTAAAACTTCATTGTTTTAACGCGGAGCACAACGCGCCACTGGTGTCCTGTGGAACGACAAGAGATAAACAAGTCGCATTCATCACCTGCGTCCTTACTTCCGGTTCACCTACTTGAGAAGCCGCTGCCACTCTCAATGACAAGTAAATTAACTGGGGCGTCCAGTGCTGAGAGAGCCACCCCCGCTGTCACTCTCTCCGCGATCGCACAGGCGAAATTAAAAGTGAAGGTAACAAGTTAGCGAAGCGCATTCTTAGTAAATACGCCATCTTTTTTTCTCCCATCTCGTACAAATACCATCAATATCTATACACAAACCACGCAGCCATTTCTCTTTTTGAATACTAATTCGCAAGTTTCCCAGTAAGTTTATGAGCTCGACCCGAAACAGAAAACGACGAGATATTCGCATGAAGCAAGTATAAGAAAAAAATAAGCCAGTGAACCAAGAGGTTGGGGAGGTCTGAGCACCAGGGATGGTCCCGCCCACACTGTGTAACCGACCGGTTGACCGTGTGATCTAAACTGTCAACGCAAATTACTATTTATGTTTCTCATAACGTACGTCCGTCCATGTGCACGCATCTACTTAACGTACATAAATACGTTCATGTGTCATATACGTACATTCTTTTTTTCATAATCGCCATTTCCCACATTAGCTAGGTAGCGTTGAGAACAGAGAACTGAGCCTTTGAAGGAATATCCTCACTTGGCCCCCTTCTCTGTTCTTTCTTTTGGAAAGTTAAAAACGAGAGGGGAGGATTTCCAGGACCCCGCTCCCTCCCCTTTCAGTTACCTTCTACGACACACAGGGAATACGTGGGAAGTATTCTTTCTCCCCTATCCCCAGGGATATATATATATTATCCCTGGGGATAGGGGAGAAAGAATACTTCCCACGTATTCCCTGCGTGTCGTAGAAGGCGACTAAAAGGGGAGGGAGCGGGGGGCTGGAAATCCTCCCCTCTCGTTTTTTTTTTTTATTTTCCAAAAGAAGGAACAGAGAACGAGGCCAGGTGAGGATATTCCCTCAGAGGCCCAGTCCTCTGTTCTTAACGCTACCTTGCTAACGCGGGAAATGGCGAATAGTATGAAAGAAAGAATATATATATATATATATATATATATATATATATATATATATATATATATATATATATATATATGGAGAAAAACTGGAGGAAGTGAAGTGTTTTAGATATCTGGGAGTGGATCTGGCAGCGGATGGAACCATGGAAGCGGAAGTGGATCATAGGGTGGGGGAGGGGGCGAAAATTTTGGGAGCCTTGAAAAATGTGTGGAAGTCGAGAACATTATCTCGGAAAGCGAAAATGGGTATGTTTGAAGGAATAGTGGTTCCAACAATGTTGTATGGTTGCGAGGCGTGGGCTATGGATAGAGTTGTGCGCAGGAGGATGGATGTGCTGGAAATGAGATGTTTGAGGACAATGTGTGGTGTGAGGTGGTTTGATCGAGTAAGTAACGTAAGGGTAAGAGAGATGTGTGGAAATAAAAAGAGCGTGGTTGAGAGAGCAGAAGAGGGTGTTTTGAAATGGTTTGGGCACATGGAGAGAATGAGTGAGGAAAGATTGACCAAGAGGATATATGTGTCGGAGGTGGAGGGAACGAGGAGAAGAGGGAGACCAAATTGGAGGTGGAAAGATGGAGTGAAAAAGATTTTGTGTGATCGGGGCCTGAACATGCAGGAGGGTGAAAGGAGGGCAAGGAATAGAGTGAATTGGAGCGATGTGGTATACAGGGGTTGACGTGCTGTCAGTGGATTGAATCAAGGCATGTGAAGCGTCTGGGGTAAACCATGGGAAGCTGTGTAGGTATGTATATTTGCGTGTGTGGACGTGTGTATGTACATGTGTATGGGGGGGGGTTGGGCCATTTCTTTCGTCTGTTTCCTTGCGCTACCTCGCAAACGCGGGAGACAGCGACAAAGTATAAAAAAAAGAAAAAAAAAAAAAAGAAAAAAAAAAAATATATATATATTATGATTAACAGCTCTGAGAACATTACACTGTTATCTCTAGCTGATAAGAGGGAGATACAAATGATTTCACCACATTATCTAAATCCACGGTGTTCACAGCTGACATTAACTGGTACATTAGGTTACGAGGAATCCTCAAGTACATTGATTATTTCTTCGAAAAGCATTTTTTTTTTAAGGCTTAAATATTCTCTCTGATAACATTAATGAAAAGTGAGCCTTCAAGTCTGATTAAGACTGAAAACGACGGTACGATCCTTTGAGCAAGACACTACTATCCCTGAACACGACATTATGACCCTTGATTAGGCCTTGAAGGGTCATTCATTTCAAAGGCCATAACCAATCACAACCAAGGGTCGTATCGTCGTCCTGCTCAGGGCGTTAACCAGTCATGACTTTTAATCTTTCACTGCGAGGGTGATGACCGACGACGAAGATCCAAAATAATTATATACATGCATAATTACCTAACCTTAACCAGTTATGTATTTCACGCCTTCACAGTAACCAAAACGTACTTGATTATTGGCTGTGTAAACATGCGTCAGATGAGAGTCAACACGAAGTGAAACACTAGCGTGAAACTTTCTTAGCTCACGTCTTTTGTGGAGGGAGAAAGTGAAGGGGTGGAGAGTGGAGCTCCGTGTTGAGGTCTCTTCAACAAAGATCGCTCCTTAAGCAAACACAGATATCTCTTCTGACTAAGATATCTTCCTTATGAAAGTATCTCCTCCAGCAAACTAAAATATCTTGAGCCGACTACCATACACGCTTCACTGCCGGTGTAAGATTTCGAGATGAAAACAAGAAGAAAAATAACCGTCGTTTTCAAATGTCAAGGATCTTCGTTACTGGGTTAAGTCGTGCATCTTCGCCATCGTCTGGGAGTCAGATTTCGCTGGCGTCCATCCATCAGGTGTCGGACGGCAGCAGTGCATCATCCTCAACGTGACTATCATCAACCCGCGCCACCACATCTGACTGAACAACGACTGTTTGCCTGGTGCGTCAGTTGCCATGTGCGTCAGTTTCGTACTGATTCCTTTCCTCGCTTCGTCTCGTCCATCACATTCTTTTTTTTTCCTTGTATGCCTCTGGTGCGTGTGATCACTATGTGTAATTAGTATTTTGTGTGTTACGGGAGAGAGGCTCTTAACTCTTGTTATACATATAAGTACCATGGCTTTACTTTTATGCTTGCACACACACACACACACACACACACACACACACACACACACACACACTAGTCTAAGCAAGATACTCATTTCTCGACCAAGCCCCATGGTTAGGATGAACAACTGGGGTGGGTGTGAACCGACTGCAGCACCCAGGATTTGAACCAATGCGGGCCCGTGCTGACTCATGGTCAGCAACGCTAACCACTACACGATGGTGTGTGTGTGTGTGTGTGTGTGTGTGTGTGTGTGTGTGTACAGATAATAAAGTAATCTGGAGAGCAAATAATTATAAGCACGTATTACCAACTAGCGCAATGTGCGTCCATTTATTAGAGACTTGTTTCTATAAAGGTCTTGCCCTCGGTGGTGGTGGCTACACTGGCAGAGGTCGTGTGTCCACACACACACACACACACACACCGTGACACATGCTCGCTGGGACCCATTCTGAGACATTCACGGAGCGTTACACTCTGTTACACTCATCCAAATATAGAGCAGGCGTGGCAACCTCAAATCCTTGAAAACGCCGCTATGACCCTTTGGTGCGACCTTGGCATAACATTTGACTTATCCTTAAGGGCGAGGTCAAAGGTCAGGCCATCATATCATGTGGTTGCACTTGGTACATCTTCAAGAACGTGGGTGAACAAATTACACATCGCGATAAATGACTATTTTTTTTTTTGCTATCACACTGGGATAAATATTATGAGTAAATGCACGACAAATATACTTCCAAATATTGAATCACTACTACTCACACAGATGGATGGGTAGCCATGGTCACAATGGGACGACAAAAGTACACAGGAAGCATAATACTCACCACCTCACTAATACTTGAACCAAACATAATCACGTACACTGGTAAACACACGCACACACACGCAGCAATACACACACACACACACACACACACACACACACACATATATATATATATATATATATATATATATATATATATGCAAATCATAGACTCGTAATGACAGCAAGACACTCTCTTCGAATAAGAAACACTCAAGAAGTGCTAGAAAAAATAATAAGGGGAGGGGAGTGCTTGGCGTCAGGAACAATGTGGTGGCTCTCCCAGCAGGAGCGAGGTAGGCGTCGGCTCCCGGCCACGGCCTGGCGCCGTCTGCTACTTTCAACACAAATCTTAAATATTTCCCCGAGGCAAGTCCACTGATAAGGTCCGTAACCCTGACCCCGAGCGCGAGGAAGATTGTAACGTTGGAGTTCATGATATAGAGGCCGAATTTGGATGTTATAAGCGGAGGAGTGCGTTAGTCACGTCATCGACAGCCTTGTCACGTACTCAGGCCGCGGGATATATGATTCCATTTTCTGTTGCGACCAAAATTTCTTGGAAAAGATTGAGATTTCTGTTCCCTTCAGAGATACGGCCGGAAGATCATTTTCATACGCAATATCACTTTAAAATAACATTTTTCCCCTCCGCTAGCGTAATACACAATGGCTAATATATGGTTAACGCTATAGGTAGTATTTAAGTTAATGTACACCTGAAAGCGTAGAGAAGATTTAGTGTTATACGTTTGTGTGTGTGTGAGAGAAGCCATGGGAGAGGGAGGCGGGAGAGGCTGGTGGTTGTGTCCTCACTCAACGCACAAACATCCTCACAATCCGCCAGAAATATCTACACTGTTATCATTTATGAGACAAGAAGCTTTGTGTCTTCTTAATGATGTTTGTTTAAATTTTGACCATCCTCTCAACCCTGTTGTGTTGACTTCTTGGGTACGACGGTACATACCCCCATGTAGCATGGTACACACCCCTTCAGGACCATGGTACGACCCCACAGTACGACGTGATAACCAATGAACACGACGGCACGACCCTTGAGCTGGATATTTATAACCCTTGAGCATGCCGGTACGACCAGTGGCTATGACGGCACGGCTTTTGATCTGATCTTTAAGGACAAGACTAAAGGCTAATGCCATTAGACTTAAGGGCCGTACCGTCGTTCAACAGGCTGTGTGTGTGTGTGTGTGTGTGTGTGTGTGTGTGTGTGTGTGTGTGGAGGAGGCTGTGCTGGGGCCTCCACTAACATGACAAGCGTCCACAAGTGCACAGCTCCGCTCATGTTTATAGTATCTCCGGCTGACTCACAAATCTCGGGATCCACTTTAATGGTACACAGACATAAACCAAAAACACATCTCATGATGGAGCCGGACACACCATAAAACTGTGATTCTCTACGTGCTAAGTAAAGTCCTGCCACATGGCGACATACTCATCGTATGTAGTCGTAGGTAGGTAGGTACTCTACGTGCTAGCTCTCTATATTATGGCGAACTTTCGTAGTAGCTATTTCCTCTCCCTCCCTCACTTCTAACAAGTCCCACAAGTCTTCGTCAATTGGGCAAAGGGAAAACTCCTACCACCCTCTGCCTCATTACCTTCCTTGACTTTATCGCAACCAAGAGGGACACAAAACTTCCTTGTGGTTCTCACCTTCGCTGGCATCACCAAGGCTTTGTTTGGATCTGGTCAACCACAACCCAATCATCAGTAAGCCTGCAGCTGTGCGCTGCTGTGCTATGGTCTCCTTCCATGGCTTTTAGGGCTTCCCCAGTGAGCGTCGTCGGGCCGTACGCTTTCTTGTGGTCGTCTCCACTTTCTAGTCCCTCACCTTTGGCTCCCCCACGGGCCAGGAAGATGGGACCGTGGTATCTCTTTCCTCTTATGAATGATATCCGGATGGATGAATGTACTCGATAATACTGCCCTCGTCACTCTACCACTGGTGTCAGTATTAACACAGCTCTCCCGACTACACCGCTCTTAACAACCTCAACAGCTGAATCATCTCTTATCATGGCTGCTGTCTACGACCGTACAGACGTGGAGGTTGTAAGATGGTTCCGGGCATCACTCTTAAGAGAGAAAGGCAGTACTTCCCTGGGTGTTTGCTGTCTACATCCTGCCCAGGTTGGCATCTATCTACAACCTCACCACCTCCTTACTCTACATGTATGGTAAAGGAAGGCAACATTATCCATCGCTGATGCGTATAGTCGCTGGCTGAAGTCCGTCAATTCGCTGGTAATTTGTGGTGGTTCGCATTACTAGATTTTAGTGGACCATGGTCAGCTCTAGGCGGGAGCAGGCACTCTCCAAGTAATGAATGCTGACCTCCTGCACATAGCTTACACCACGGACAGTGTGGTAGTGATTGGAGTGACTGCTAGACGTTAGTCACTGCACACGGAGGGTGTGGTGGTGGCTGCTGTTCGTTAGCTGCTACATCACGAACAGTATGTCGGGGGCTTACACGTCAGTTGTAATGGCTGCTGTACATTACTTACTACACACTAGTTGGTACACCAGGGGCGGCAAGTGAGTGTTGTGAAGCCACGACGCGCCTGACCGTGGCCACTCCCACGTGACTGTAATAAGCAGGCGACGCGTCCCTCTGGGTCCTACCACGGCGGGCTCCAGGACTCAACCCTGGGGTACGCCCTCTGTGTGTAGCTACGCAAAAAGAACCTGAATGGCAGAGCTAATGTAGCCGGAGCAGGTCTCACGAAAAACCACTGAACACAGACGATACACGACTACCTGGGAATAATATGTAGTTAGTCAGAATGGATCACGTTTGTAGAAGAAAAAACATAATCATAGTCCGGCTTGCAAAAAAGAATACGTTATCCAGCCAACCACGCCTGAAACCCTTGCTAAATGTTACTGGACGAAGGCTGGAAAAACAGACACACGCCCACCCACCCAACAGGGTTTAACAGGTGTCCTGGTGCGTTTAGGACTTGGCAACACACTCAGGAAGACCGGGCCTAACCCTCTGAGGCCAGCAAGGTGTGCAGGTTAAGGTGGACAGACACGAAGGTGGACCACTTCTGACCTCATTCCACCACACTCCTTCATCACCTCCACCACCCAGATCGACACACACGCACACACCACATGAGGTACCTCCACCAACTTCTCAAACACCAGGTCTAACCCCACTAACCTCTCTCTCCCAGCATGTTAAACCACCAAAGACCACTCAAAACATCGAAGTGTAAGAGGAGGCTTTAACCTACTCTCCCGGGAAGAGCCTCTCAGACCCAGCGTCTCTCCCGTCCATTAGGAGGCCCCATGCACGAGTGGGCACCAACTCCCATCACCACCTTTCTCCCATCAGTTAGTGTAAACAACCAGATCAGCCAACGTACGTGCTGGTCGTCCCTGATGGAACCATGTACTGAGTGACGCTATATGTGTCGTGTGTGGCACTTAAAGTACACTAGTACTGGAGGTTTATGTACGGGACTCCTATATGCGATGTTTTTTTATCCTGGTATTTAATGGATTTATTAAACGCTGGTGCCTTTAAATGATACAACAAACAACATAATTGTCTTTTAGTATTTAGATATGAAAAAATCAATATATATATATATATATATATATATATATATATATATATATATATATATATATATATATATATGAAGGTCTGGCAAGAGAAAAAACTAAATAAATTTCATCCGTTCTTCGTGGAAAAGCCCCGCCCTTAACCTTGCAGTAACTAGCCACTGGTCTAAACCATTTAAATTTCAACCAAAAAAACAACAAAAAAAACTAGAATCTCATTGGTTGGTAAGTGCCAAACTTTAAGAGTGTTGTAAGTTGTGAACATTAATTCTCTTAAGAAGAAGAATGGCAAATGGTTATTCAATTCGTCAATACTAGGCAAGTTGTAAATAACGTAGAAAAATTTCTTTTTTTCTCGCGAAAGATACAACCCTTTAATGTTCTGCTGGCGTCCGTTGGGGCATATAATTTGTGGCGCCGATTCAAACGATATTACGACTGCTGATGGTGGGGTCAGAGAGAAGGACTGTACGTCACAATACATCAGCTCAGGTTTGTGGGTTCACTTATATCTTTTCTAGACGGTAATTCACCCTGTAGAGAGTAGGAATTTATGGGACGGCATAGGACTATCCTTGGAATAGGGAAGAGTCACTGGTTCGCTATGGTACCTCACTGTATATATGATCAGAGGTGAAACATGATGGAAATATAAGTGCTATAATGATGGCGACAGCGGCGTAGGCTTGGAAAATGGGAGAAATTAAGGGGTTACTGAACCGAAAGAAACTACGAGAAATACTCGCATGGGTCAACAGAATCCATGAAAACCCCTTCACCAAACTTGCCCTGGCAGGAGATATTACTTTTTATCGTTGCAGTTTATATAGATGGTCGTTGGTGCATTCGGATAGAAAAAAAGTAACCATACTTGCAACTGCTGTGGGAAGTTAAAGATTATCAAAGGTTCTACTGATTTCTTTACGTGCTTCACCTTATCTTACGTTCTCATTTTTCCTGATCACGACCCGTCACCACTAAGGTCTTATTGATCATCACTAAAATAAATGAAAGATCCAAATCCACAACATTATCATCGTCTTATCAATCATAATCAAATATTTGAAAGATCTATATCAAGTTGCGACACTTATTCCATTCAATAAACACTGCCATTGCAAAAGAGCATCACTTACTGCAAAGGTACCAGAGGTGCGCCCCTCTACTCTTTTCTTTAACTTTTGCCCTAAAAAACAGAATACTGTCTTAGGCTATCCAAGCATAGCTAATTACACTAGCCAGGATTTTTTTTAACCTGGACAGTTCTTAACGCGATCCCGGCACACACAAAAAAGACAAAATAGAAAAATCTGGAAATGCCTTACAATGGAACACATTACCTTTTGTTTTCCCTTATTCTTACAAAAAAAGTTTCTCTTTAAGGACAAGGCCAACTGTATCTTAAAGAATGGTTAACGCTTTCTTACGATCCAGTTTTTACATAGCGACGGAGAGGGAGGCATATACCCCAGTTCTTCATGTCCTCCTCAAGGTAATGTTCCAAAAAAATGGGGATTGGGAGGTTGGCTTTGACCTTTTTTTTTTTTTCAGATGCACTTTCTATAGCGTGTGATGTTCGTACCACCAAGTAGGGGGCAAAGACCGAAATATTTGCCACATCATCTCGCCTGCCAGGTCCCCTCCCTATCCCTACAAGGCATCCTTAGTAGCATGACACACACCCCCATCTCTCCTTTTCCCAATATTGGACATAAGAAAATATACAGCCACCAGACACATCCATGATACAGGCAATAGTCCCCATGATTAGTGGCTTATATATATATGAAGACTTGCGCTTTGTGCAATATTCTGTACAAGTAATATTTGCAGTCTTAGCGTCCCTCCGAAACAGTGTTGCCGGCAGCCAGCGACGTGAGAAACATACTAATTAACCGCGTCTGGCGGAGGTGGCCACTATGGGGTTAGTGGCCAGCCCTGGCCCCTCATGCCGTGGCCCTGGCACGGCTACCTGTTACGGGGGAAGAGAAAGTACAAACCTATTAAAGACCACCTATAACCAGATTTTGCCAGTGGCAGGGTCCCCAAACTCACACCGTAAGTCTTGTTCGTTGAATTATGCTTTATCAACGTGCCGCCACACTGCTTCCATGGCTGTCGGTCCAAGATTCATCTGGAACTGATCTCGACCATAACACTAGTTTTCTCTTAACTGTTTCTGTAGTTACTTCATTAAATAATCTTGCCAACTTTTCTTTTAGTTGGATATATGTATTTCTTTTTTCTTTCAAACTATTCGCCATTTCCCGCATTAGCAAGTTACCGTTAAGAATATATATATATATATATATATATATATATATATATATATATATATATATATATATATATATATATATATATTCCTATGAGTCCACGGGAAAAATGAAACACGAAAAGTTCCCAAGTGCACTTTCGTGTAATAATCACATTTCTCTCTTGTGTCTCCCCTGATGATGTGATATATATATATATATATATATATATATATATATATATATATATATATATATATATATATATTTGCCTGATGTTTTTTTGGTATATTTCCCAGCTATCATTTCAGATACTTCTATATCTTCTTTGCTCACGTGCTCTTACATAAAATACATTCTTCTTTATGACTTCTATTTGCTCTCATGCAAAGTCTGAGTTCTTTTCAACCTGTCGTGATAGTTCATATGTTCCAGACCATCAATTCTGACTGTGAAGTGTTTCTGGATTCTAACTTCATTTATTTTCCACTTGCTTGACCGGTGACCATGCAACACAGCAGTATTCACCTTTGCTTCTTATCTGTACATTAAACATTAGCTTTCTGTCTCTCCATGTGAAAGTTCTCATTACCATGCCACTCATTATTTTGCTTGAAAGCGCTATCATATTGAAGTACTCTTTAAAGTTAGGTTTCTAATATCTAATAACTCATAGGCCAAGAACGTTTTCTTTCCCAGGAAAGTGAGAAAACATCACACATACGTAATCACAATGAATCAGGGACAGAGAGAATCAAAAAGTGATTAGACCTAGAGGCGGTCACATTAACTCTAGATTTCACAGTTGGCAAGAATGTTACAGTAAAAGTACTGCTTTTTGCTGCTAAAGTGAGGAAAACTTGTTTAATACTCGCTAGTCGTTCCGCTTGAGTGGTCAAGTGTGTAAGTAGAGCAAGGCTAGGCTTGAGGCGCCTACCTGCCACACACGGGACTCTGGCCCGTCTGCTACTCAACCATAAAGCCGGCAATACTTGACCAGTTGCAAGTTTCTTCAGCCATGGATGCTAGACCTTATATATGAATTCCTTTAGGCTTATTTTCACCATCACCCAGAAGGAAGTAATGAAGATATTGGCATCCTAGTTTTTGTTTATGTTGCTAAAGCAGGATCGTGTCCCTACAGTTCCTGCCAAATATAACCCTCGCTAAAATAATGTTTATGCTTCTGGTATGTAAATATTAGCCATAAACTTGATCGTAAATACTTCGAGTTATATTAAGCAGGGATAGTTTACTTAAGATCTATAACATATGATATTGTTTTATTAAGGCAACTTACCATCACAAACACATACTCACGCATTGTGGTTTGCGTCGCTTACCAATATTCAGACACGGGCCCGCCAGAGTTCGAATCTTGGGAGCGGCTATCAGCCCACAGCCGGCACAGGTGTTTATCCTCCCCATGAAGCTGGTCGATAAATGGGTACCTGACCAAGGTGGGTGTGTCAGGACACACACACACACACACACACACACACACACACACACACACAGGTAAAGACTTAGTACATACATATACTAGGTCAAGAGACGGGGCAACACGAGTGCAAAACTCTCTCCCAATAACACGTAATTAGTAATGACATCTAAGTAGGACACCTGGGGGAAAATCCTGGTGAGGGGTCATTCTGGAAGGTCACACGCGAGCACACGTGGGAGAAGACAGTATGAGGGGGGAGGGGGGTCACTGGATATGACCTTGCGTGACAGGACACAAGGACAAGGGCGGGTGTGGAGGGAGGGAACACTTGTTCAAAGGATGACAGGCGTCAATGGGAGTGAACACTGGTCATGTGAACTGGAGGTGTTACTTAGCCATTTGAAGTGCACGGGAAAGGGAGGTTAGACTCGTGTGAGGGCGACCCACTTCCGTCATGTCCTCAGTGAACCAGGGGACAATGTCGTGCCCAAATCTTAATACTGAAAGTTACGGCCGTCACCCGAGGCCTGACTGCCTTCACATTAGCGAAAGAAAACGGGAAGAGGAAGTCTCTTTTTTTTTTACGCCTTTAAGCAACATTTTCTACTGATTTCGCAGAAGGAGAGAGAGAGAGAGAGAGAGAGAGAGAGAGAGAGAGAGAGAGAGAGAGAGAGAGAGAGAGAGAGAGAGAGATCCTCTCTTAATGCCTGTGTTGTTTTCACAACCCTTGTCAATTTCACGTTAGGAATATAGGTGGTAAGTTCACACTGGTGTCGAGTCTATGGTCAGAACAAAACTGTCAGCGTTGATGTCACTCGCTGAACAGGAACTATGGCTTGGCACCGCATGATCGACACGAACATCATATAAGCTGGCCAGGTCGAGTCTGCATGATTACACTGACGACACATGTTCATCGTGACCACTGTGTGTGTGTGTGTGTGTGTGTGTGTGTGTGTGTGTGATGAAGAATGCAGTAGGGTGTGAGGTAAGGGTAAGTGTCTCAGGTATGAGGAATAGCTCAGCGAGGCTAACAGTAAACATTCATACCAAAGACACACACACACAAGGAGGGAACAATGGGGCAATAACGAAGAGAACGTTGTAAATATCAAGGTCGTATCTTGTAAACATCATTGCCACACCCAAGCACCACACATCACCCCCTGCTGCCACCACTCTTGACCACACCACCACCAGTCTGCCACGCAGCGCATCACCACACCCACACACACCAGCCACGTACTACCACATACCACCACACCGCTATACAGTACCACACCACCCTGCCACATACTAACACACGGCCACACATTACCACACCACACCAGCCACGTACTACCACATACCACCACACCGCTATACAGTACCACACCACCCTGCCACATACTAACACACGGCCACACATTACCACACCACACCAGCCACGTACTACCACATACCACCACACCGCTATACAGTACCACACCACCCTGCCACATACTAACACACGGCCACACATTACCACACCACACCAGCCACGTACTACCACATACCACCACACCGCTATGCAGTACCACACCACCCTGCCACATACTAACACACGGCCACACATCACCACACCCACACACACCAGCCACGTACTACCACATACCACCACACCGCTATACAGTACCACACCACCCTGCCACATACTAACACACGGCCACACATCACCACACCACACCAGCCACGTACTACCACATACCACCACACCGCTATACAGTACCACACCACCCTGCCACATACTAACACACGGCCACACATCACCACACCCACACACACCAGCCACGTACTACCACATACCACCACACCGCTATACAGTACCACACCACCCTGCCACATACTAACACACGGCCACACATCACCACACCACACCAGCCACGTACTACCACATACCACCACACCGCTATACAGTACCACACCACCCTGCCACATACTAACACACGGCCACACATCACCACACCACACCAGCCACATACTACCACATACCACCACACCGCTATACAGTACCACACCACCCTGCCACATACTAACACATGGCCACACATTACCACACCACACCAGCCTACCTCTGCGGCGCAAGAGCCCATTCCCAGGTGATGCTGTTGTCGGGGGTCAGCCAGAAGAGGGCAGTAGAGAGGGGCAGGGAAGAGTAGGGCCCTGGGAAGGGGGGGCTTAGGAACACCACACATGCCAGCAGTGTGGGAATACGGTGGGGGCTTGACTCTAACCCCGCACCTCCGTCTGCCTGAAAGGCACGCAGTACCTGGGTGTTGGCTAGGCTGACTGTGAGGGTGGGCACACGAACTACGTTGCCACACTGTGGTGGTAGGAGATGAGACGGTGGTGTTGTCAGGCATCACGGGTGTTGGCTGGCTGTTGGCAGACCCCGTCCTTCATCAGCTTGGGTGGCAATTCAGCCGGACATAACCCCACAGGTTTGGAAGGCTCATACTCAAATATCGCTTTCGTTGAATATCTATAAAAGTGAAAATCCTGCCCGCTTCAGAAAGCTTGACGGAACCCGTTTTCTTTTTCCCTGAGGATTAGAGAAAGCGGGAGGGGTTGATGCAGGTTGGTCGGGCCCAACCTGAGGGTGGGCAGGTTGTCGCCTCCTGCTCCAGAGGTCACTGCCAACACCGCGGTCATCATGACGTCACCTGGACGAACGTTCATTCATAGCGCGGGAGGGGGAGAGGGGGATTCGATGACGTCATAGTTTCTCCCACCACCCTCCCGATCAATCAGGATCACTGAACGTCCTCACGTAAGACGTCATCGCTCCCTTCATGACGTCATCACTTGCTCTCACCAACCACGACAACAGGAAGACTTCAGGAATTACGTCATCCTCCCCCCCCCCCCCTCAACCAATGAAGATCACAATTTGTCCTCATGAATGACGTCATCACTCCCAGTAACCAATCAGGATTACTGGAAGCCCTTAGGGTTGGCGTCACCAGCCCTACCTCAAGTCAACAGTCAAGATCACTGGTATTCCCAGTAAGATAATAAGTTATTATAGTCAAGATAACTTATTTCCTTGTAGCACCAGCTGGGGTTGGCTGGTCACGGTGCCAACACGATGCAAAGCTCTTTCACTCACACTTGGTCAGCAGGTGTAGCGTGGTACACTTGGTCAGCAGGTGTGGTGTGGTACACTTGGTCAGCAGGTGTAGCGTGGTACACTTGGTCAGCAGGTGTGGTGTGGTACACTTGGTCAGCAGGTGTGGTGTGGTACACTTGGTCAGCAGGTGTAGCGTGGTACACTTGGTCAGCAGGTGTGGTGTGGTACACTTGGTCAGCAGGTGTGGTGTGGTACACTTGGTCAGCAGGTGTAGCGTGGTACACTTGGTCAGCAGGTGTAGCGTGGTACACTTGGTCAGCAGGTGTGGTGTGGTACACTTGGTCAGCAGGTGTAGCGTGGTACACTTGGTCAGCAGGTGAGGTATGGTACACTTGGTCAGCAGGTGTGGTGTGGTACACTTGGTCAGCAGGTGTAGCGTGGTACACTTGGTCAGCAGGTGTAGCGTGGTACACTTGGTCAGCAGGTGTAGCGTGGTACACTTGGTCAGCAGGTGTAGCGTGGTACACTTGGTCAGCAGGTGTAGCGTGGTACACTTGGTCAGCAGGTGTAGCGTGGTACACTTGGTCAGCAGGTGTAGCGTGGTACACTTGGTCAGCAGGTGTAGCGTGGTACACTTGGTCAGCAGGTGTAGCGTGGTACACTTGGTCAGCAGGTGTAGCGTGGTACACTTGGTCAGCAGGTGTAGCGTGGTACACTTGGTCAGCACCAAGCGGCGGGTCATGGCAGGAGGCGATCACGTACCTGACTCTCACCTTCACCACAACAATACGTAATTACACTTCCACCCACTTATGTTACCCCGTGAGCAGGACGGTACGACCCTTGAGCAGGACGGTACGGCCCTTGAGCAGGACGGTACGACCCTTGGGCACATAGTTCCCGTAAATCAAGACTTTCACGTACCCCGTGGGAGAAAATATATGTTAAAGATCCAACTGGTAAGCGGTTTAACCAAGTTCATAAGTCATGTCTTGCCAGTTTATGGTACAAGTGCTGACGTGTGCAGAGCCAACCACTCCTTAGCTCACATGCCAGATGCAAACCCACGTTAGGTTACGTCACACGTTACATGCACTTAATTACCGTCAAAGCAACTCATTGCCAGGCTATCTCACGGCTCTGTAGTCTGACCAAACC
This sequence comes from Panulirus ornatus, assembly GCF_036320965.1. NCBI lineage: Eukaryota > Metazoa > Arthropoda > Malacostraca > Decapoda > Palinuridae > Panulirus > Panulirus ornatus. The sequence continues at coordinate 4,898,838 of NC_092254.1, read as the reverse complement.
GGACCTGAGTAAACCCAGATCACGTACGGTCGGGGTTTAGTGATGTTCATTACAGTCGAACATGACTCTGGTGTACACTGTCCTTGGGGAAACAATCAGATCCCGCCAGTCACGTGACCAGAACCGAAACATAAAGAAATAATTACGTGCCTCAATGAACAGTCCTGACTCACACGCAAAATATTTACCATTTTATATATATATATATATATATATATATATATATATATATATATATATATATATATATATATATATATATATATATATATATGCCTCATGTACTGTAAACATCAGTAAGCGAAAGTCAATTCATCAAATTACTTACCTTTTATTTTTTTTGGGGTGGTGAGCAGTTGTGCAACCACAAATATACCATGACATACCAATCTGTATTATCTAATTTGATGTTAAAACAGGTAAACAATGTAGTCACGCAAGGCAAGGACGTCACCCGTTTTCTTTAACTTTTTTTCTTTTTTACAAGAACCTTGATGACACAGCAGGTTATGGAAACATTGGCTGTGTCAAGGAAGGTCATTCACACGAGTTCATAATGTTACACACACACACACACACACACACACACACACACACACACACACACGGACATCCTGCAGTGTTAGAGTGAGCCACACCAGCCGACTCGCAGACCAAAACATACAACATAACTAATGTACAACTCTCAGACTCAGCAGTCTTCGAGGGTCACACTGGGGTTATAGAATCTATAACACGTGACTACCTTATATATGGTGACGCAGGTCAACAACACCGCAAGGTACACAAGGAACACAGCGGCAACATAAGAAACACAACATGTAGGACGATCAACACAAAAGAAACTCATCAACAATTTGTATTTCACGTAAATTCTGGTAATTGGTTGTTTCCCACGATGCACCAGTCACTGTTAGCGGTGATGCGTCACACACGTGAACACCCAAGAGTTACCAAACACCTGCACGTAAGGTTACGCCGGAGTGACGTGCGTCGTCACGTGACGCGCGCGTTTCTCTCGGGTGGGCGCGGGCGCGCGCGCGTCGTGCCGTGCACAGAGCCGCGCGTCCCCTCCTCATGAAGCAACAGCGGCTGCTGAAGAACCACGCAGGAATCAATGAGGAAACACCCTCACCCTACCATCTCCTCACGCGGCCTGCCTCACTCACGACCTGTCTCGGCTATACAACATAGAGAGAATGTATTACCTGGGGCAGCCGCTTACGTATCTCTCCCTCCGGTCCTCACGTCTAGTTTAGTGAGGTGAGCAAATACTGGTGATAGTTAACCCTGGGTCGTGGCTAAGCGGTTGTTAACCCGCTGAAAAGACCGGATAACAGAGAAGGGTTTTATCTCACGCTTCGGTGAGAAACCCCCAACGTAACGTACTGGAGACATCAAGTGGTAATTAAGTGATTCAGTTCCTTAACAAGGCGGGTGAGGGATGGTGTTAAAGAGGCCATGATGGTGGCCGAGCGCTGCCCTCGACGCCATGTGCCCCTGGCATGAGGCGTGCCTCTCCCATCCTGGATGAAAATAATATGAAATAAATGGAAGAATTAGGGAGAGAGAGAGAGAGAGAGAGAGAGAGAGAGAGAGAGAGAGAGAGAGAGAGAGAGAGAGAGAGAGAGAGAGAGAGAGAGATGAGGTAACCTAACATCCGTGGGATTCCATACCCCATCCATCTACCCCTTATAAACTACCTCCCACATCTAACACTCGACACGCACCTTTGTTTAAGGCCAGGACTCGACCCAACGACCACCCCCAGCAGGAGGAGGAGGAGGAGGAGGAGGAGGTCATCACCTTGTTGCTGGGACCAGCCTGACACGGGTCCTCGTGTGTACACACCAGGCAAGACCCCCCACCTCGGGCCCTACACCCGTCATGGAGGGAGGAAATGTTACTAATATGGTTTACTCTTCCCCTGACAGGTGCACCAGCGGACTGAGGACCACAGCGGTTTGACAACAGATGAGTTCAGTCCCTGCAGCAGCTGCAGACCAACTCCGGGCTGCCACAGATGTGAGAGGTCGGTGGTTGCAGGTACAGACTGGCAGTGGAGTGCCAGAGCAGATGCCAGGCCTCAGTGTACGCCAACAGTAAGATGAAGAGTCTGGGGTTCAAACCTTGGTTGGTGGCCCTCTTGGTGGGAGTCTACGGGGTGCAAGCATTCCCGACCGGACAGGAGGAGGCAACAGCTGATGCAACAGCTGGTAGAACAGCTGATGGAACAGCTGACTGGGCGGACCTGGACACGGCCGACACACACAACAGGTTCGCCGTCTTTCACCCACCCTCTCACCAGGTAAGACGTTCGTCCTTCACATATATGTGGTTTTCCCTGAATTTTTTTTTCCTGTTTCGTAAGATTTCCAGCATATTGTATCACAGATGAGAAATTGTATTATATATGAGAACCCCATATTCGATGTGAGTGTTGTGTGGCAGGTTTTGGTTCGGTTAAAACGTGACAGGTTTATAATGAGGCGGTGGGAAGGGAGAAACTGAAGCAAGACTTTGACCTCCTTGGCTCTCTGGTTACGTAGCCCATTTCCCAACCCTCAAAATACATGGGTTCGATATTTGAGGATAGATATATTTGAATTCTGCGAGGACTCCTAATGCCGTCGCACGGTGGTGAAAGTGATTGTAGTACGGTAAAACTACAACATAAATGTATCATTGTTCAATATACATTCACCATCATCAGGACGTCTAAACACACGCTTCCCTTCTCACTAAAATTGAGGAGAAAAGGAATATGGTAATACAGGCGTGTCAAGGGTGAAGCCTTGTGGGGGATACTGTCTGGGTAGAGTGTATCAGCAACCTGGTGTTGTGGCAGACAAACACACCACCCGAATATCATCAACAATTCAGTAAAGCTGTCGACCGAGAGAGAGAGAGAGAGAGAGAGAGAGAGAGAGAGAGAGAGAGAGAGAGAGAGAGAGAGAGAGAGAGAGGAGAGGAGAGGAGAGGAGAGGAGAGGAGAGAGAGAGAGAGAGAGAGGCCAGGTGGGAGCGAGGAGAGGACAAATGACTTCCCTGTAAGACTGATTCCGTGTGGAGTACCGTGCGTGCGTCTGTGCAAAGATGGGAGACAGCAGCACTAACGTGGCGGTGGCAGAGTCTTATGACAGTATTGAGGATGAAGACGACGGCCGGCCAGACCACTAGGGCCAGAGTTTACTGATCCAGTCATGTACAGTCTTTGAGAACCTCTTCTCCCAGGTTCGTCCAGCCCGTCCAGTCCCCTGCTGGCGCTTCGTGCGTGATGCTTTACGTAGTGGTCGGGCAAACCGATGTTCATGATGTCAGACTGTATCATACCTGTCTTGTTCTTCCAGACGACCGATCAGCACACATGGGTCCCCCCGCCCTGGTCCAGGCCAGGGGCTTCCGAACGCCGACCTAACCTGCCCTGGTACAGCTCCCCAAGGTAAACCTTTCCCCTCTACTGTTGGTCAGGTTCCTCACATTCTCCACAGCCTGATCCGCACACCAACAACATCACAACCTCCACTACTCCTCACTTTATTTGTTCCGTGCCACTATCCTCGGCACGGAACAATATCCCAAGCCGTTCTTTACCCCACCGCCCTCATACGACTCATGGAAGAAGTACAGTGATCTTCCTTCTGCCAAGTCCTCGAAGTTATCAGACGTCACAAGGACGGATACCGTACGGATGCGACAGCTCTCGTACCACACCCCCACATCCACCGCCTCCCCAGTATCCCCGGCGCTTCGAGTGTCCTTACCACTTCAAACACCTCTACTCATCAACAGTCCACATTAAACGTAAACCTCCGGGATATTAAGATCCCACACTGCTCCTCAGCGCACAACTTATCCTACAACCTCCTTTCCCCAGACAGTGACTCCAGGCAAACCCCATGACTATATGTCTCTCGCTGGTACAACGCATTTCCATAAGTCGTGATGTATAGATGACGTCAGACAAACGAAGAGTGTAACACACACACACACACACACACACACACACACACACATACACCTGTTGACACACCACACTAATTACGTGGTTTGTTCGTAATCATCTACATCATTAGATTTGACCTCTACAACCGAAAATTAGTATGAATGCTCCCTAACTGTCGTGAGGGGAAATTAACAAGCACTGACGTCAATTATCATTAAGGCTTTCTAATAAAAGAACCCTAATGAATTCTTTTACAGACCTTACACTAAAACCATTAACAACTTTAACCTTAAAGCAAACTTGAAATATTTTTCGATTTCAAACTTAACATACGAATACAAAACCTCACGATTTTTGACAATCTAAATTTCCCACATGACAGCAAATCTACTAATTATGACATCACAGACCACAGCCGCTATGGCTGCCGCTTTTACTATCCCAGTTCACGAATATCATGTCATTTGTTTCATGTTATCACAAAACTCATTTATAACTGTGATGCCTTATGTATGTATGTGTAAATTCTATCATAACCCATTTACAAACCTGATGCCATGAATGTTATGTGTAACCTGTGACAGACACACTCCATCACCACAAACACCATAATGTGATCCATGAATGTATAGCTTCACCAACCACTCTCTCATACCTCATCCAAATATATGAATACAAAACCCTCATTATATTATAAGCCACCTCGACCCAGGCTGGTTCCCAGAGCCAGTAGAGGTACCCCACATTCAAACACTATGATGTCAATGTCTAGCATATTTCTTATATGATTCCACTGGAATTCCATCCCATACCAGGATTATTCAATGTTATGGTTGTGTCTTAATGCTTTCTTGCGACATAACAATTTTGGCCTACGGATCAGCTGGTGGGTAACGTGCTGTATAAATATGCATATATGGCTTTGAGACATTGCTCTTCATCATGATTACATTATTGTTAGTTGTAACCAACAACTCAGGACACAACAACATGAAGGAATTCTCATGAAGCGACGATGGCTGTGGCAAACCGCAACCGCGCTGGAGATAGCCTTTTCAAGACATACAGGAACAACTAACACATAACAGTACATGCTGAACGTCCGCCATTAAATACGTAAGGACATGACGCATCTAAAAAAACCACTGACGCTTTATTGCCTTAATTCGCGTGTTGTGATCTACGTTAATAAACAGTGGGGTAACAGTGGGCTCAACTGACCGCAACACAAAGTGTTGATGTATGTACAGTGGATGATCTCTAATTCGAAGCCTAGTCCCGAATGTCTTTCAGAATACAAATCGATCCCTCTGGAGGGTGGTTCCTCCGTTGTTAAATGTTATCTGTACGTCGTATGTGTAAATACATACACTATATAGAATATACAAAAACATGTATTCACTGTGCTCGGCCTAAAACTGTCTCCGTACTGAACATGTACAGTGGACTAATGTAACAGTCTGGGGAATACGGAGATGAAGTGCCGGGAGCGGGTGGCTTCTCAGACGCCTTCATAAGGAGAAGAACAGGAAGAGGGGAAGATATCAGAAATAACGGAGGGAGAGAGAGAGAAGAGAGAGAGAGAGAGAGAGAGAGAGAGAGAGAGAGAGAGAGAGAGAGAGAGAGAGAGAGAGAGAGAGAGAACCTCCTGAGACTCAAACTTCGAAATCTCACGCGCCATTCTGGCGGGAACGTCATATTAAAAGGACATGTGCATTCTGGTTATTTCTTTCGGACTATGGATGGTCGGACTGGAGGTGTCATACCTGTACAAGCAAGCGGGACAAAGCTGCTCAAATATGCCTCTGGTCTGAGAGTTCCCTTCAAATATCAATTCATCATCACATGATCTTCTCATGTTCATCTGTAACTCTGGGTTTGTGTAGACTTACGAAAGTGAGACAGATGTCCAGATGGCGTTGTCGCTTTATGTCTAAAGAATGATTTACCGAATAGAGAGAAACTAAGCAACGCATGGAACACAACGCTTTGATCGCTTCAGCTAAGGTGAGTGTGTCTTAAGCTTCGGGGAAATCAGGGAAGTAGCTAAAGAGAAGATAGAAGTTTGTGACGGTAGCCAATAGCCTGCTTGTGCCAACATGTATACAATTCTTGACAAAGGTGAAAGCTTCAAGCAGCAAGTTAACAACACTACGTGCCTGCCTGCACTCGAAATAACTCGCACGTAGCCTCAAAGCATGTGGGTTACTAAGTGCTCTGTACTAACCAGCTAAGCCAGTCCAGTATTGCTTGTAATAACATAATGAACTAATACAGTGTTTCCTCTCTTTATTAGCAGCATTTTGCACTTCATTTCAGGAGTTTTCCTTCGAACTTTGACGAAGAAACTGTGACGTCGGATTTCGGCAGCCGCCTTCGTGCATCGTCTTCCTCACGATCTTTCCCGCCCTCTTCCTCCTCCTCCTCCTCCTCCTCACGACGCACTGCACTCTCTGCTGCCACCGACCGGCAGGATGACACCTCCCTTCACCCACCATCCTTCTCACGTGACTCATTAATTCCTAGCGGTAGACAGGCCCTCCCCACTGATCCACAGCCAGTACCCAGGTCCTCGTCATCCCGCCGCACCAGGCCCTCCAAAGCACGTGGATCCTCCAGGACAAAGTCTAACCCACACCCAGACGACGATCCTGCACCCACCTCCCCCGAATCATACCCAGCCAGACCTTCCAACCCGCGCCATGTTGAGACTAATTCCTTTCGAGCAAGGGGCAAGGCTTCCCCTCCCTCTCCTGACCCAGACCCTGCCGCTGCGACAGTCCCAGCAGCGTCCAACACACGACACACATACACACGCGCACCGAGAGACGACCGTAAGCTGGACGGCAGCTCTAAATATTCCAGAAATACAGGCAACCGGCGGCATTCAGAGGTGAACAGACAAGAAGTCAAGGCGTCGGGTAAGAAGGCTCCATGGGGAAGACGAGCGACCCAGAGAGCTCACACTGACGACAGTGAGGCACCATCACCTCCAGACTCCCCGGACAGAAGGAAAGACAGAATCGCCGGTGACCCAGCGGCGAGAGGGGCTGCGGCCGAACCTATGGACACCGAGGCGACGCAGTCAGCCAAGAGATACAGGTTCCTGAACCCTGTGAGGGGCACGGGCAGAGCCAAAGAGGAGGCGAGTCGACGAGAAGACACAGATTCTGTGCGCGACCATCCACAGGACACGTCCAGGAGAGACCAACACGACAGCACAACTGACAATGAACCAGACAGGTATGATGGTTGGTGGGTATGGCTACCACCAGGTGGGTTACCACCACGCGCTCCCCGGTAAGTATGGCTAGTGTGGCCACCACTTAATTATTTTATCCCTGCGGCTATCACGTCTATCCATGCTACGTGTACACGCCAGGTACGAGGCGGCACGATGGCCATTCCATGGGCTATCCTTGTAGTTGTAGCCAACCGTGTCTAGTCCTGGTGGTTGGTGAGCGGTAGCACCCCGTGAGCCATGGTGGACGAGGCGACAGGAGAGCTTGGCCAGGACTCCCTTCCCTGCACACTATCACCAAGTCATCGACAATCATTTACCCAAGGTGGTAGGGCGGCCTAGCTATCATGGCCACCGTCACTCAGCTCTGCCTCCCTCCGCCCTCCGCCATGTCAAGCACCACCTCCCTGAACACCCACCACAGTAAAGCATGTTTCCCCTCTCACTCCCGCGTGTTCTCGAGGTCCACCTTTACCTTCCTGTTTCACTTGCACGTCAATGTCTTCCACTTCCTCCCGCACGGAAAGTAGTTAATCCCTGCACTCGATATAGCACCCTCCTGTAGACCTGAATGTTGCATGTTTCACTTAACTTCGCTTAGAGCGAGCTACATCCGACCACGTGATCACCGAAAGCAAGAGTTGCTGCCAGAGATTACGACGAAGCTTTCGCAGTGCTGATGACGAAGGCGAGACTTGGGTACAACCCAGCCGGGCTGCGGGTCGACAGACTAGCCACATCACGACCCCGTACACTTGGGTGGTTGGCTGTTCTGGTTTTGGGCCCATCACCATCCAGGCCCCATGACCGTCGACGTCAGAGTAGAGTCCACCACCTGGACAATCTTGAACACGTTCTACTGACGTAATGGATGATGTCTCACACCACGTACAGTCTCACATGGCCCCTTTGAAACACTGACAAAATACAACTAGTGGACAAAAACACTGTCCAGTGTTTTCATATAAAAGTGTGGTGATGTATATTTATGATCAAGGATATAAATCTGTTTATGGAGCATATTTTGCTGTTTACAGAATCCCATTACATTCTGTGTCAGCAGAACATATTCTTTATATCTTAAGAGAATAATCTGTCCGAGAGACAGCATGCGTGCCTGCAGTTTATTACAGCGCGTAAGCGGGTAGAATGATCACCGAGTTCTTGGCTGTCACACCAACCAGGATATCACAACCAGGCTGATACACCAACCATGTTGCCTTACTACGCTGCCACACCAACCAGGTTATCATAAATGGGATGATCATACCACAGGCCATCACTACTAGGTTGTTATATCGACCAGGTTATCATGATTAGGTCAGCATACCAACCAGGTTATCACGACTAGGCTGCCACACCAACCAGTTACCACCCCGAGCAGGTTGCTTCATCAACAGCGATACCCGCACTAAGTTGTCCCATGGTTATCACAAGGTGATTTTGGTTATGAAGCATACACAGCGTCACCGTGGGGGTTGTGGCTGCCAGCGTCACGACTTTACAACTCAGAACGTTACAAAACGCGCCATACTAGTTTATGTTAGAGCATGGGATGAAAATTCATAGATGAGGGGCCCACAGGTATTTTACATGAAAACAATTTACTGGTATACTATGATTGTCTACTGTAATCCAGGTTTTACTTGGCACCTTCCATTTGTCCTTCTACCCTATAACTCTTGTACTTTCATCCGCAGAACCCCATCTTCCAAGCACCTTCGTCCACCTCCTCCGCGACCCAACCACAGCCTGAGGCTCCACCGCTACCAGAGCACCTACCCCTTCGAGTCTGAGGTCCGCGGGGATGGCTATCACTCCCGAATTAGGTTCGATCCCTTCGGCAGTGGCGTCCCCTTGAAAGACCAGGAGTCTCCGCGGGGACAGACCTTCGGCAACTGGGCGCTACCTCCTGCTCCGTCTGGCGGGAGAGACGCTACGTCTCAGGGCAGCCCTGCCTCCCACGCCGAGTCTCACGACTTCCAGAGTGGAGAGCATGGCAGGCGGCCAGGATCGCTTCCTTCTTCCACCTTCTCTCGGCCGAAACCTAGGCCTCCGCCCCAGGCTCATGAGAGCAGCGGGTTCCCGCAATCACCTGGGAATGGCCAGCCATCGAAGTCAGATACTCCTGCGCCAGCGGCTGCCACACCCTTCTTGAATCCTGGGAAAATTGTGGGGGCTCAGGATGCTGCTGCACCATCTGTCGCACGCAAGCCCGTCTCCCACACACAACACTCCGACTCTCGCACCTCTCATGAGAGAGTTCCTTCCAGTTTCGACTACGATTACCCGAGCGTCGCTAATGTCTTCGACGACGGTCCAGTTTTCGAGGAACACTTCGACGTGCCGGAGTCAACCGCCGTCAGAAGGGAGTACTGGCCGGCAGATGGCCCACACCGCCCTAAAGACGACGGGATCCACTCACCCCTGCTGCCCCCCACGCCAGACGACGGGCAACACTCCTTCCCTGCTCCTCCCCTGACCCCCGTCGGTAACCTAGACTCGTCTCCACCAACAGACCCTCAAGACGTCGGTCTCGCGGGGGCGACTTCGCCACAAAAAGATGAGGCTGATCCAGTCGTTAGCGACTACCCCGTCGACTACTATGATGACCTCTACGACGAGTTCCTGGACTTGTACTACACCTTGGAGGGTGACTACAGCGAGGGAGACGACTCCCAGCTCCCCTCCGAGTCTCCAAGTGGTGATGGTCAGCCTCACACGACGACAACAGGCACCACTGCAACCACGACAAGGTTCGCGGCTACTCTACCACCCTCCAAAACCAGGGCAACCTCAACCGCATCGCCACCGCCTTCAACGACGACGACAACTCCGGCACCACCAAAAACGACAACTACAACCACTACAACTCTACCAAAAACGACGACAACCACTACAACTCCAACACCTCCACCAACAACGACGACAACCACTACAACTCCAGCACCTCCACCAACAACGACGACAACCACTACAACTCCAGCACCTCCACCAACAACGACGACAACCACTACAACTCCAGCACCTCCACCAACAACGACGACAACCACTACAACTCCAGCACCTCCATCAACAACGACGACAACCACTACAACTCCAGCACCTCCACCAACAACGACGACAACCACTACAACTCCAGCACCTCCATCAACAACGACGACAACCACTACAACTCCAACAGCACCACCATCAACGACAACAACCACTACAACTCCAGCAGCACTTCCATCAACGACAACAACCACAACAACTCCAGCAGCACCTCCATCAACAACCACTACAACACCATCAACAACCACTTCCACTAGTACAACAACTGTCAATACAACTAGTACATCCACTACAACTCCAGTTCCTTCCACGAACGCCACAACAACCAGCGCTTCAGCGTCCACTTCAAGGAGCGGGCGCCGTCCGTGGTCCGTAACAGGAGGCGAGCGTCGTCCGTGGTCCACATCGGGAGGCGAGCGTCGTCCGTGGTCCACAGCAAGTGGAGGGGGCCGTCCGTCAGACGGCAGGCGGGGTGGGGGACGGCGGGTAGGTGGGAAATACTCGCAGGGAAGCAGGTATCATCCCCGGGGTAGTGGGTCTGCGGCGCGCGGGCAGGACGCTGCCGAGGTGAAGGCAACCTCACCGTCCACATCGAACTCCCGCAACAAAGGTTTGTTCATCAAATACTTAAAACTCATCTGATTTCCTGATTGCATTCTATTCTACAGCTGCACTATATAAACTATGATGCCTTTACTCTTCTGTTGTGCCATGTCCGCCCTTACAGAACGAGTCTTACTTGTTATTCTTCTCTTTGCAGGAGGAGCGGCTAGCGGGGCGCCCATCAGCCTGTCCGAGATCATGCAAGCCATGGATATGAGTCTGCCACAATTCCTGGTGGCGCTCAAGGGCCACGGTCTGAGTCTTAAGGAGTTCACCACCAGCCTCCAGGCGAAAGGTCTCACGCAGAACGAGTTCAGGAAGACGCAGGGGGACCTGGAGTCCCTTCTGAAGGTCATCACAGAGGACCTTGACTCGCCAAGTGACCAGGGTGATGATGGATCGACCAACGAGGAAGAGGGGACTGATGGGAAGGGAGTGACTCCCCAGACTACCCGGAGGCCGACAACAACGACCTCAAGTACAACTACCACGACTTCCACTACTACAAGTACCACAACAAGTACCACAACAAGTACCACAACAACCACGAGTGAGCCAACGACGGCGTCCCCATCCACTCCTTCCCCGAGACCTAAAATATTTGGCTTCCGCCCGGGAGGAACACAACAGTTCTCTGACGGGAAGGCAGCCAATGGAACCACAGCAGAAACCGACGATGAATCCCCCAAGGAAAAAGCTCCTGTTCCCATTAAACTGGACATTGCTGACGTCATGAAGGAGAAAGGCTTGAGCGCCTCTGATATTCTGCACGACCTGGGCTCGCTCTTCACTATGGCAGAACCTGACGCTGCCAACGAGGCCAAACCTGCACAGGAGAACAAGAGTGCCGGCGAGAACATCACGACCTCTGCCGACACCAAGGAACCTGAGAGCGCAGACGACGGGAAGAAGAACGCGACTCAAATCCTCGAGACTAATGACCTCGGTGTATCGTCCACCGTGAAGCCCTACACAGTGCCGGACATGCCCGTGTCCCTGCGGCCATACCGCCCCTCGGGTGGGTCGGAGATGTACAGGCCAAGGCCCTACAATCCCCCGGGTCAAGGGGGGACCTGGGGTGGTGGCTTTGGCTCTCACCGGAGCATCATCACCAACAGACTCCACACCACCCAGAGACCCACGCTCCGCCCGCCTTACCAACCGCGAACGACTGCAGCAACCAACGACCTGTCGTCCGTGCTCAACACCCTCCACAACTCGACGACCAGCTCCAGCGGCAACGAAATCTTCTTCGGTCTCCCGCACGATCGCGAGGAGTCTCACCCTGACCTCGAGGACGACCCCAGGTATTCAAAGGGCGACTACTTCCCGATCTACGATAGCGACCCCGACTCGCTCAACATGTCCACGAAGAGTGCCATCCTAGCGGCGTCCATCCTGGGAGGCGTGGCTATGTGTGTCTTCCTGGCCATCCTGGTGGTGGTTATGTACCGTGGGCGTGCCAGGCTCCGACGCACGCCCCTCAACATCCCCAGCGACGCCTCCTCCTCTTCCACCCCGCCAATATACTCCTCCAGGATAAGCGGCGGTAAAGGACTGCATAAAACGTCTGGATTTTGGGGCACACTCAAAAAACGCTTCGATCCTTACTCTCTCAGTCCAACCCCTACCGTCATGACCTGAGTGGCGCTACCATAAGGAACCCTCAGGAACTGAGTGGTGCTACCATCATGACCTGAGTGGTACTACTGTTACCAGACTCTCAGGTGCCTTCAGGACCTGAGTGGTGCTACTCTACCATCAGGAGCATTCAGTGTGGTGGATCTGCCAGAGGCGGCTGGTCAAGCCTTTGGTCCAGCGCCAGCCCTGGATGACTGACGACTAAGGCTTGCCATAATACAACGATGGTTGTGACCTTCTCAACCAGCCTGCGCGACGCTGACGGAGGAACACAAGTTCCCCGTCAGCGTCAAGCGTCGGCCTCGCCACGAATAATCGGTGTTGGACTGAAAATGCGTTTTGTTATATATATCATCCTTCGCGATTCTGACCAGAAAAAAAAAACGATAAACTGCAACGGTAATGCTCTACCGTTGATATACGTATAAACAGAAGGAGCCCACTACAAACACTAAGCGATGACTGTGCTCCAGTGAACAAGAGATATGTGATCGAACACCAAGTGACAAGTGAGCAAATCGTGTGTTGTAAGATAGAGGTTCAGCAACATGTATTGAACCCAGACTAAGGGATCTGCTAACTCACGTGCATTAGGGTTTCTATTGATGTTACCGTCCTGGTGTAGTGTCTTTAAGTGTTCTTATAACTTGTGACGGCAGTCTCTCTCTCCTACTATGTGTACTTATACTTGTAGTGATTCATTTCCTTGTCTATGTCCCAGCAACATCATGCGGGTGTGTCACACTGTGCAACATGCATACTGTGCATAATGCAGGTGTGTGGCACTGTCAGGCAGGTGTGTGGCTGTGAACCATGCAGATGTCTGGTACTATGCAACACGCAGATGTTCTACACAGTCCACCAAGCAGGCCTCACACCTGCTTCTCACAGGTGTGCACACGCGTTGGGTCGTGCCACCCAGAGGAAAACTGACTGTATATAACACTGCACTGTATATTATCAAGCAGATGCATCGCGTGTCGCATCATACATTCAGACCATGAGTCAGTTACCTTCAAATAGTGCCGTGTCAGAGGTCATGACCTGGAAGGGGTTGGTGAGGTCATGACCTAGAGGGGGGTTGGTGAGGTATGGTCCTGGTTGCAGAGGTTCACACGCCACCACTCTCCCCTCACGTCTGAAACATACCTGCGATCATATATCTTTATTTATTTATCTCCCGGCCCTCCGGAGGTCTGGTTCACTTCATGTAGACATGTATTAAAAAAAAATCCCTCTGTTGATAATGCCAAAGTGTTCGGTAATGCTTTTTGTTGTTATATTTATTAATAACGGATACGAGAGATGGTTTGTTCTCCATGTTGACGTGTTGTTAATGTGCCAGTGTGGGGGTTTGTGTTTAAGTTTGTGTTTAGTCGTTGATGTTGGGCTGGTGTGTGGCACCGCCACAAGTACCAGGGGAAGAGCAGGTGTGGGGCACGACCACCACCACTGCCAGCCAGGTGAGCAGCAGGGGTGGGTGTGGGGGAGAGAGAGGTGTTTATGACGCCCTGCACAAGGACAATCAAGATCTGGCCTGGCATCATCCCTATCTCTCCTGCAGAAGAATCACCCATCCTCACCCGTAACCTGTACCTCCCTTCTTTCCTTCCCCCCCGAGACATTGCAGCAACAGGGTGTTCGTGACACAACAAGAGTGGATCTCGAAGTCTCCACACCGCACTCCACACAGAGGAGCTGCACTCACATCTTGGAGAGTGAAATTCAGATAAAATCTAACACACGAGATGGTTTGGTGAGACAAGATGTCCACAAGTGTCACGTTATCTTCGTGTCTGGGCGCTCCGTACCCAGGTGGTCTAGCCACACTGCCAGCCATATGGCTACGACAATCACGTGTCTAGTCTTGGTGAATCCTCAGTGGAGCCACTAGTATCTACCTGGTAGTTACCTGGGAGCCACTAGTATCTACCTGATAGTTACCTGGGAGCCACTAGTATCTACCTGATAGTTACCTGGGAGCCACTAGTATCCACCTGGTAGTTACCTGGGAGCCACTAGTACCTCATGAACACGTAGAGGAACGTGCCTTGGTCGGGGCAATCACCCAGGAGGGGCACAGGGAATTGTTACACAGATGATAGTGTTGTTTTCGACGTATTTATTGTTGATACGAATAAAGTAAGTTGTACGTATGTTGTGTGTATTAGTCCCCAGTACTCACCTGAGGTCTCCTCACGTCTCGTGACACCTGAGGTCTCTCTCCTCACGTCTCGTGACACCTGAGGTCTCTCTCCTCACGTCTCGTGACACCTGAGGTCTCCTCACGTCTCGTGACACCTGAGGTCTCCTCACGTCTCGTGACACCTGAAGTGACTTCGAAGCCAGTACAGGACGTCAGTGAGAAAGATAACACTGACATACGGGTTCTAAAGATTACATTCCAACAAGTCTATCATCGTCAGTGCTCACAGAACGAAAAGGGAATTAGAAGAACGAATACTGGCCACATATCACTTGCACGTCGCGGGAGGGTATACAGACGGGCAGGAGCTGAAGGGAATGGAATTCCTCCCCTCCTGTGTGTGTCATCATTCCCTTGCAAAAGAAGGAACACAGAAATGAACCAGTTGACGATTTTTCCTCCAGGAGCCTTAGAGGAAAAATCAGCTATTCATGACTCTACCTCACTGAGTCGGAAAATGGCGAGCAGATATGAAAGAAAATGAAGAGATGCGGTCATGTAATATACACACACATTCATGTATCATCATCATTCAATCATAATCATCCCAGAACCTCTTTTTAAAAAAGGACCCCTGGTGTTAACCCAGGATGTTTTCCCAGACGTTCCTCCATCCCAAGGCTGCGCTACCTCCAGCATCAGTGAAAAGTAGACAGTCAGGGAAAGATACATACAAACACACACACACACAAACACACACACCCACACACAGACACACACACACACAACTCTTAATCAACTGGTCCATTACCCAACTGGAAATGAAGATGGTATGATGCTTTTCATTATATCTATGGAATCCAATCATATATTTGTGTCGAGTTGTGCACCTCAGAAGTATATGGTCATCATTACTGAGCTTAAGCGACCGTGTGATAATGTCTTCATCCCTCGCACGGTAACGTTGGTTAGGTTATTCCTTTTTTCTTTCCAACAACCATCACCCTAACACTGGTGTGGTGGAGATACATTTGACCTGAACCTTAAGCATATGGTCATCAAACGGGTCATTCCTTAAGGCCAGTGGTGTCGAGGCTGTAGTGAAGATGAAAGTGTAGTGAAGATGAGGGTGTAGTGAAGATGAAAGTGTAGTGAAGATGAGGGTGTAGTGAAGATGAAAGTGTAGTGAGGATGAGGGTGGAGTGAAGATGAAAGTGTAGTGAAGATGAGGGTGTAGTGAAGATAGTCTTTGACCTGACCCGTAACAATCAGGTCAAAGGCCGGTGGTGCTAAGGGTGTAGTGAATACTATGGTGGATATGGCTCTTAAACTGACCCTTATAAGTCTGGTCATAGGCTAGTGGAGTCCAGGGTGTACCGTCCGTCACAATGGGCATCACCAGCCCTGAGTACCGTCACAGTGGACCCTACCATCACTGGGAAGCACCACCACCACCAAGTGGGTGACGTCAACCTTGCGCTATCATGTTGTGGCATGACATGTGCCATTACCGAGGACATCAGGTGTTTCCCACCATATTTATCATACCTTATCAGTGCCTGAGAAACGTGAAGGTCTGCAGGACCTGTAACGTCAGCAGGCCCTATAAAAGAAAGTATTAAGAGATATTCCTCGGTCACAACCGATGATTACCAGGGAACAAGTGTCATGCATTCAGCAGCCTCGAACGCTGTGCTGAATAGAATTACGATAAAAGATAAGGACTGCAATTAGAGCATAAATATCCATCGCTATTCACAATAAGGAATCAAGTGAAGATTAGGAAGGTGTAATATATATATATATATATATATATATATATATATATATATATATATATATATATATATATATATATTAACATTATCAGTTGTGCACCAGACCAATGATGATACAATCACGTCTTACGACCAAACCAGTAGCGACAACGGCAACAGGTGCACGTGCGGTGGTACACACACCTGGGTCGTCCGGCAGCGTTATGCCACACCTGAGGTGCTTCTTCAACCACAGGGGTCGTCCCCTAGTCTCAAGGGTCGTCTGTCAGAGTTAAGACACACGTGAGGTGCTTCTTCAACCTGAGGGGTCGTCCCCCAATCTTAAAGGGTCGTCTATCAGTGTTACGAAACACCTGAGGTGCTTCTTCAACTAGAGGGGTCGTCCCTTAATCTTCAAGGTCGTCTATCGGAGCAACGACCCACCTGAGGTACCTCTTCAGCCACAGGGGGTCGTCCAGCATCTGGAAGCTTGCGTGGCTTAATGTGTGTCTCATTTAAGAAGTGCTGGCACCTCGAGCCTCCGGGGGGTCCATATAACAGAGGTGACCACATCGTAAACTGGCACACAGTCGCAAGCAACCGACCGTACACCGTGCTGACTACCACGCACTCCAGTGTCAGTACGACTCACCTCCTGCCTCACTAACCCCCAGGCATTAACAGGAGCCACACATGATGGGGTCCCCAGCGACAGGCCTACTGCTTCTCTTCATCGTGAGAACATTCGCGGGTAAGATGCCGCCTCGACCAGACATGCGTCATGTCAGTGAGGTGAATCGTTGACATGATCACTTACAGCCTGCTAGGTTAACAGTGGCCGGGTATTGTTGTAATCTCAGACTATTTGGCCAACATGGCAAGTTATATATCATAATGGTGCAAGTCTTATTACTTCCATCTCTGAGGGTGTCGGACCCTAGACTTTTCTCAGTAACAAGCTATGCCAACATGTAGACACTCTGCTCGTCCAGCAGAGTATGGGAACCATAAGACGCTCCTAGTCCACATCACGAATACACTAGATGCAGGGGAAGGGGAGGGATGGGTGAGGGTAAACCTTGAGGTTTATCTCAATGAAGCTTTGCAATGTTATCAACACTTTCCTTGCAAACCCTCTGAAACTGACGTGTGTGTGTGTGTGTACCTTCCTGTTGTGGCTGCTAGCGACGCAATGCCCGGAGCCCTTCCAGCTGCTGGGGGAGAACTGCTACTACTTCGCGACGGAGACGATGTCCTGGGAAGAGGCTCGGGACTACTGCAGGTCGCTCTCTCAGAACTACGCCTCTGACCTGGCCGTGTTCGACTTCACTTGTGACGACTACCGTCACATCTTCGCCCACATGTCCGTTACAGGTATATAATCTATCTCGTCACTCTATTAAAACAGGACTTGGTCATGTGTCTTCCATGAGCATAAGTGACCAGAGTAGGACTTGCTCATAATCTACCAACACTTGCTGGACCAAACGAGACAAAACTTGACAGTTCTTAACCCAACATTTCTACAAGATGAACGAGACCTCTCACATAAACCCCTCAATACTGTGTCGTCATTCTCATGCTGAAATGGTCTGTTGCTTCCCTCACTGCACGTGTTCATGCCAACGGAATTCCTCGCCAACTGCTACCTGTACCACGCCTGTACAGACCACCACACAACACCACTGACCCACTGCAGGTCTTCATCAACACATACACCTCACCATCATATACAAAGCCACCTCCACACCTCCCGAAGTCTGAGAACTAGAAGTCTTGCAAGACATCCTCTAAACACACGTCAGAGAATAGCAAGATGAAACACTGTCCCCAGGCTAACGTAGATGACCTTTTGACCTCTCTCCCCACACAGCGATTACGCCTGCGCACTGGATTGGCGCCAGCCAGCTAGGTCACCAGGGGTACTGGACGTGGATAGACTCCCGACCCATGGACCTGTCTGCTAGTTACTGGCGGGAGGACGAGCCCATGTCCACCCATGAGTGGAACTGTGCCCAGATACTGAAGGAGGGAGGCTTCCAGAGGTTCTGCCTCATCTCAAATAACTGTTCCAACTCCCGTCACTTTGTCTGTCAGCTGGATATGCATGGCAGACGGTAATGCCGTGTGTGTGTGTGTGGTTGTGTGTATGTGTGTGTGTGTGAAAGGCCAAGCATCAGAAATGTATACAATAAGCCCATCATTTATAATAAATTGGAAGCGGCTGTGTTTCTTTAATTGTCTTGCTGATGACCCAACTACCTGTTAACAAAATGAATCATATCTAACTACTGTCAGGACAGGACCACATAACACGTTCCTGGACTCAGGTGATCCCTCGACTGTACAATGCCTCTTCTCACAGGGAACTCATGCTATGAACTGTGAGGCCTCAACACTCGTACCAACAAACAACACTTGTTTCATATTGCCTCTTACAACCAGTGATCCACATCAAGTTTCACCTCTCATAACGGGAAGTTGAATTACAACCACTCTTATAAATCCCTAACCCATCCACATTTCCTCTCAATAATACGTAGCTCGGGTTACAAAGTACAAGATAAAGTACATCACTTAAAGCGCACCTTGCTTCATACTAGTAACTTGTTTACATTATACATGAACACTTATTCACAAAAGGGAAAGACACAAGAAGGAAGAGTGCTAAGGTGTCTGGGGGGAGAGAACGAGATAGCACAACGACCACTACTCGAGTGGTCAGTCTTCACACACAAACTGTGGGAGGCAGCAGATAAACGTGTGCCACGGGTCGGACCCCCACGGGGGAACGGACGCGGGCAAACAGCCCCAGCAGAACAATGTTCCAAAATGATGCCTGCAGAATGAGAGAGAGAGAGAGAGAGAGAGAGAGAGAGAGAGAGAGAGAGAGAGAGAGAGAGAGAGAGAGAGAGAATGATGATGCCAGGAGACATAAAGAATGGAGGATGAACCAGCCCACACACACACATATATATATATATATATATATATATATATATATATATATATATACCGATGGTCGACCAAGAAGGGTCGTACTTCTGTTACGGGTAATACTAACACAAGATTGTACGATCAACCTTTACTTTGACGCGCAAGGACATATAAGTCTGGATTCCTCCCAGTCCACTGGGTGTGAAAGTATGTATGAGCAGCACTCGATTCAGACACTGGGCACCGTCAGGTCTGGGTGACGTCACCAAGGGTAACAGTAACCTCAGCCTTGGGGACCGTCGCCAGTGGGTACCGTCGCCAGTGGGTACCGTCGCCAGTGGGTACCAATACTGGTGAGCGACGGATCGCCACCAATGACGTCATATGATATCACCTCTGGTGAGGACAACAGGCACTTCCCACAGGGTTTCTCATACTCTATCAATATATGAGGAGCTTCAAGGACACCGACACTGTGATCCCACTGAAAACACTCAGCATTGCTGGGTTTACTGGTAACACGTTACAGAGGCGAGTGTTGCAAGGTCTGGATGAACGATAAGTTCTGGAAATATCTCCGTCTATATCTATATCTAAACATCTATCTCTCCATATATCAGTTCTTCCCCACCTTCCCTTCCCTCCAACTCAGAAGGTGCCATCAATAAAATCATCAACGGAGAGCTATGGTGACATCACACAGCATGAAGTACTCCCTTATCCATTTCCTACCACCCACTCTCCCACACCACCACCGCTCACCCTCACACACACACGCACACACACACACACACACACTCGCGCGCTGCTTCCACTCTGAGCGAGGCCCTCGTCAGCACTCAGGAAGCGTTCCTGACACGCCATACAGAACCTCATGAATGGATCACTCACAAACTGTGTCTGTATCCATAAATACGTCAAATACTGTCACGTTCTATATACGTTCCGCCAATGGCTGGTTATCCAGAGGGTTGAACACACCCTCCGACTCTCCCTAAGCCATCTTGTTCGTCATCAACAGACGGTTGACCAATTCCTCCCACACGATCGATCACTATCCTCCACAACATCTTGTCAGTGGGACACTGGAAGAGTTGATGTCTTCGTCCGATCATCAGCCATCCAACCACTTTTCCAGCCTCCAAGACACACTTTCCAGATCCACTTGTCCAGCAAACCCTAGCCCCTCATCACATACCCTCTCTTCTACTTCAGTTCATTTCCTTCCATATAAGTTCATTATGATCCATCTATTCATTCTTTTATTAACGAAAAATTCATCTGCTGTCCCTTTCTTCATCCAGACCAACTGGTCTGTACTGTATTTTATAATCTACAGTCTTTACTCTCCTTATATCATTATATTCAGGCAGATCCACCTTCTTACCCTCACTCACCCACTCATGTAGTGGCTGATCATTAACATCAGTACCATGGCTGGCTGCCCCCACCAGCAGAGCTGTAACCCACCAACACAGTGGCTGCTCAGTGCCTTGTAATACAGTCACTGATGAACTCCTCTCCTCCCCCGCAATAGCTGGCTACTTCTCTCAATACACTCCTCCCACCACTTTTAAAACACTCGGCCTACCATCCCAACTCACACCAACCCACTAGGACCACTGCAGTGGTTGATCCACTACAGCACCACTTGCTAACCATCTAATTCCACAGCAGCAGGTGGCGTTTCTCGCTATTCCCTAGAGCCTTATCAGGAACACGTTCTTGCCTTCTTTTTCAATATCCTTTGGGTTAAACTGATAACAGACCAGAATTGTTGTGTGGATATCGGACAGCAAGTGTGGCGGGTCCCACCGTCCACACACACCTTCCCCCTCCCTCAAACACACACACACACACACACACACACATACACACACACACACACACACTGGCCTCACGCCACTAATACCTTAGCTAAACAGGTCGTTAAGATTCTAAAACTAGGTCACTACGCCACAAGCATGATAAAATGTGACGTACGTCAGGTGACCTGACCTGAAATAGCGGGTCAGCAGTCATGGTCCAGGCTCTTGGTGACCTGAGCTGACCTGGGATATTGATGGGCATACCGCAAGTTAACAATACTGCTGAGGTGTAAGAGTGTGGCTGGGGTGTGAGAGTGTGGCTAGGGTGTGAGAGTGTGGCTGGGGTGTGAGAGTGTGGCTGGGGTGTGAGAGTGTGGCTGGGGTGTGAGAGTGTGGCTGGGATGTGAGATATGGCTGAGGTGTGAGTATGACTGGGGTGTGAGAGTGTGAGATATGGCTGAGGTGTGGGTATGACTGGGGTGTGAGAGTTTAGTCACTTTAGTGAGTATTCTAACAACATCTAACCTCCATCGTAATAGTGAGGACTGAGGGAGTGGTATGGAGGAGCAGGTAATAATCCTGCTTCGTCGGGCTACGGCGCAGGGTAAGGTCAGGTGAGGCGAGCCTGGCAGGCATGGCTGGAGTCCTGTGGTGCTGATGCAAGAGCGCGCGTGGCACGAGTCAGGAGAGGAGCCTCGCTCGCTGCCTGAGGGCCTCGTCATGCAGCTATGGGAGAGGTGGTGTGCCAGTGTCCCCAGGCCGTGCAGCAGAAGGGGTGAGAGAGTTAACGTAACACCCATATGGAAGGTGGCTCAAGTTCCATTGTTCAGAGAGTGCGCGCTGGTTGCCATGGTCGAGTTGTGACTCGAGAGGAAGATGAGCAACGCCAGTTTACTACAGGAGGTGGGCAACGGCAAGGTGCTACGGGTCTTTATCAACAGAGTAGGGAGGGAGATCCTCATGACAGTGTAGAGAGAGAGGCCCCAGAGGTTCCTGTGTAGGAAGGAGAGCCTGAGGTCACAAGGCCAAGACGTGTTCAGGTGCCAGGGTGGCGCTCTTGTTGTCTGAGGGAAGCTGGTTGCTCCTGGTCTGATGTCCAGGTATATGTGATATGTATATGTATATATAAATCGGACACGGCGATAGGGTTAAGCGTGTGGGCGTGGCCGCCGAGTCGCTAGGACGGGCTTCGGGAGGATTAAGAACCACGATGACTGGCGTAGTCAAGCGCGAAGCGGAGGGACTTCCCACTGTAAAGGCCGGGGCTGGTGGGTGGCTCTCTATCTTCCTTGGCTCACGATGTTAGCCAAGTCGCAGAAGGTCAAGCGATGTTAATGTCGGATGACGAGTGGGTGAGGCGTCGAGCAGCATGAGCAAGTATGGCTCCATCATTACATAGTGGCAGTGCGATGTCGCAGTACAACAACCTGGAAATGACGCGACCAGTTGCATCGCTGAAATGTGGGAGCTGACGACGTCACAGGAGCAGGTGCTGGGACGTGAGAGTAAGGCTGGAGGTGGGAAGGCATAACTGGGTTGTGAAAGCTGGCTTCAGCTGTTGCCTTCCAATGACTACGACATGAAGATAACACCAGGCGAAGTAGGCTGGTGCCATATCGTCACAGTGCGTTGCTGGCTATATAAGGGGCCACCCGGGACCGCACGAGGCAGCACATGACTACCAAGATGATGATGACAAGCACCGTATTCCTTCTGGCACTGCTGGCACGGGGGGCCCGCGCCTTCCTGGCTACGCCCCTGAACATGAGTGACCCAGATATGGCCAATATCTTCTGTCCTGATGAGGTAAGACCGTCTGGCCGCGACACTTGTTGCCACCTCCGCACCAAACCTAGTGCCTCACGAACCTTCCAAGTCTTGCAGGAATCTCGTATGACAGGTCACCTCTGACGTGGAGGGATGATAATACCTTGCCCGCACCGACAGCTCCTCTTGATGTCATTACCCACTGAGAGCGAGGGGCGTCAGTGAGGAAAATCTTAATGTGTTCTTTACTGAAGACCTTTACTAATAGTACCAGTTACTCCTGCGGGGGAAGCTGGCCGATAAGACTGTGCAGGTGGATAATATAAGCCCATAATATCTAGGGTCTCGGTGATTTGGTAGACTGTGGCAACTGGCGAGGAAGATATCCAGGTGTTGCGACATGTACGTGTGCAAGATGGACGCGTCTGTCTCGTGTTGTGCAGTGCGTTGTACAACTTCCAGTATTGTGAGGCTCTGTGTGAACACGTATCTGTCTTTATATATCTTTAATTAACCTGGGCTGGTGTTCCTTAATACTGGAGGAGGGAAGGCAGGTTGTACTGTTCAGGGATAATATTAGCTACAGTTGTCTTCCGTATGAGGGGACTTGTTTATGGTGGTGGGTGTCATGTAGCACTGCCCCAACAAGAGTGAGGTAACACGGTCATGTTGTGGTAGGTGGAGGGCGAGAGTCGAGACCACGAGTGGATCACGCGGGAGGGCATCAGACAGAACATCCTGGCCTTCTTCAGGGCCAACCCTCCGGGCGGCAAGCCAGACTTCGTGGTCCCTGATGACTCCACGCTGACCCAGCTCTTCCACGCCTACTACGGCCCCAGCTCCTCCCCGACGCGCTTCATCAAGGCCGTCAACTCGATCGCCGCCGCCAACGTCCAGGCGGACTCATCGCCGCAACTCAGGTACTACTCATGACGCTCGTTGACCTTGAGTAACGATTGTACTGTGGATGACGGAGCCAACAGTGCCGGCCACTACAACCTCTATCAGTATCCTCACAACCTTCAGTCTCGGTACATGGTTGCAGAGCGCAATACTTACACAGAATCTATCACGAATGAATAATGATCAGAATTACGAGAGCATGAAACGCTGAACATAATCATCATACTGCATGTTATGTCGTCTACCATTATACTTGGTAGATAGTGGTACTGAGAGGCTGGTTGTGGTGGTACTGAGAGGCTGGCTGTGGTAATAGCGAGGCTGGCTGTGGTAATAGCGAGGCTGGCTGTGGTACTAGTGAGGCTGGCTGTGGTACTAGTGAGGCTGGCTGTGGTGATAGTGAGGCTGGCTGTGGCACTATGAGTGAGGGTGGTCGCGATGGTACTGAGAAGGACGGTCCTCACCCCCAGGTATGACCCAGCCATCCAGGGGGACGGGGAGCAGCTGGGGCCCGTGCAGGCCAGGCTGGTGGCACGTCATCCTCAGATCCTGACGGCCATCATGAGGGACGAGTCGTACACGGCCGCCAGGAACCTGCTCGGCACCTCCCTCCACTCCATTCAGAAGTTCTACTCCCACTCCACCTGGGTGGAGCAAGGCCACCAAGACATACTGGAGGGCCTGGCCATCCCTGGCTACGACCTGGGGGAACTGGCCTCACCCACTGAGGACGTCTGCACCCCTTGTGCCACCTCCCAGGTACTGTCCCTCCGTTCCACACTGGTGCTGTCTCTTCAGCCAGTTACTGTCTTTCCTCCCAGCTACTGTCCATCCCGCCATACAGTTACTGTCCTTAGTATGTTCACAAATAATAACTGATATCCTTTGCCTCCCCACAGTGTTATAGTAGCTACTGTCCCCCTGAACAAAATGGTCATCGAAACGACATGTGTACTGGTGGCCATGCACCAACTGCCCTAACAATACTTGGTCATACACTAACAATACCTGGTCATGCACTAACAATACTTGGTCATGCACTAACAATACTTGGTCATGCACTAACAATACTTGGTCATGCACTAACAATACTTGGTCATGCACTAACAATACCTGGTCATGCACTAAGAGTACGTGGTCATGCACTAACAATACCTGGTCATGCACTAAGAGTACGTGGTCATGCACTAACAATACCTGGTCATGCACTAAGAGTACGTGGTCATGCACTAACAATACTTGGTCATGCACTAACAATACTTGGTCATGCACTAACAATACTTGGTCATGCACTAACAATACCTGGTCATGCACTAAGAGTACGTGGTCATGCACTAACAATACCTGGTCATGCACTAAGAGTACGTGGTCATGCACTAACAATACCTGGTCATGCACTAAGAGTACGTGGTCATGCACTAACAATACCTGGTCATGCACTAAGAGTACGTGGTCATGCACTAACAATACCTGGTCATGCACTAAGAGTACGTGGTCATGCACTAACAATACCTGGTCATGCACTAAGAGTACGTGGTCATGCAGGGGTCGTGTGTGGGTAACGTGGTGGACGGGGCAGGCCTGAGTAGCGGCTACTACATGTACCCAGACGAGATCGGCTCCAGCTACCTCGTACCCAAGCCTACCACAGGTGAGCCACTCAGGGGAACCCCCCATACGTGGGCCACTCAGGGGAACCCCTATACGCGCGGGCCACTCAGGGGAACTCCCATACATGAGCCATTCAGAGGAACCCCCATAAGTGGGCCACTCAGAGGAACCCCCATAAGTGGACCACTCAGGGGAACCCCCATACGTGTGAGCCACTCAGGGGAACTCCCATACATGAGCCACTCAGGGAACCCCAATACGTGAGCCACTCAGGGGAACTCCTATTGTATATTTTCCATAGCAAAACTTGTCCCGTACTCAGAGATCATTCCAGTAATTCAGGTACACACGTGAAACAATCTGAAAATAACGTGCTGGAATACCAAACCCGGAAGGGGGCTTTATGCCACTGTCAAGGACAACGTCGTGGTGGAAGTGAGACTAACAGCAGGTTTTACCCCAGGGGGTAAGTGCAGCCACGGGGGAGTGCTGGACAGCAGCGCCAGTGAGGCAGCAGAAGGCGGCATCAACAAGGACACCATCTCACCCTGCTTCTCCCCGCACCACCACCTCCACCTTCAGGCTGCCGACCTCGCTGTCCAGGTCAGTCTCTACTGCTCTCACCTCACACCACACGCACTCATGACCTCCTCACCACACCTCATGCACCAGACTGGGAGATCCAGTTCCTCATAACCTCCTCACACACCTCATGCACCAGACTGGGAGATCCAGTTCCTCATAACCTCCTCACCAATATGCAATCAACAATCAGCCTCACCTCTGGTCCTTCGCTCACAATACCGTATTTATAAAAGCTTATCGCTTGTGCTAGTAAAGTGCCTGCCCACTCTGTAAAGTGCCTACCCACTTAGTTAAGCGTACATCCACTTGGCAAAGCGTCTGCCCACTTAGCATAGTGTACGTCCACTTGGCAAAGTGTCTGCCCACTTAGTAAAGTGTACGCCCACTTGGCAAAGTGTCTGCCCACTGAGTACAGTGTCTAGCCCACTTGATGACGTGCGTCCTCCCACCCCCGCCACAGGCCACTGTGACCTACCTGAGCCAGGTGCTGGACGCCGTGGGCAACGAGAAGTACAGGAGACTCTTCGACTTGTACCATGGGTCGGCCCTCTCCATCTGCATCGACACCACAGGTCAGCTCCCCCGGGGAAGGGCTCCGGCTGCCACAGGGGTGGCGGAGGAACGGTAGATATGTAGTGGACGGGTCACAGTGAACGTGTCTCTAATACGTGTCTATATGACAGTGATATCCGCAGTGATATGTATATATATATATATATATATATATATATATATATATATATATATATATATATATATATATATATATATATATATCTGCGAGATTCACTCGCCTAGTGAACATAATCATCACCACAAAGCTACCCTTTTTTCCCCCCTCCCCACCATTTTCTCTCGTGTGTTACATTGTGTGTTGCTCTGTACATCCTTGCAGGCTCCATGGGAGACGACATCGAAGCTGTCAAGACGCAGGTGGCTGACATCGTCGCCAACTCCAATCCCGAACTCTACGTCCTCGTGCCTTACAACGACCCAGGTCAGGTCACGACACCTTCACAGGTCAGGTGGTGGTAGTCCTTCCCCCTCACTCTTCCTCCCGGGGTCTGAGTGCCACTTTCCCAATCCTTCTCGTGCAGTCAAGACTTTCGCTTAGCAAATAACTTTCTTTTGTTTTCTAATCCCAAACTCATGATTAGGTTCATATTTGCGGCTCACCTGTTCTCCTGTAAAGCTGATAACTGTTAACAGAACCATCAACAGGGAGAATAGCACTATCTAAAGTCTTTTCTTATAGTAGCAGTTAACAGAGCCATCAACAGTACCGTTAACAGAGCCATCAATAGGGAGAATAGCACTATCTAAAGTCTTTTCCTATAGTAGCAGTTAACAGGGCCATCAACAGTACCGGTAACAGAGCCATCAACAGTACCGTTAACAGAGCCATCAACGGCCTCAATGGGACCGTCTCTAACTCTCACTGTAACCGTAGTAGCAGTTAACAACAACGGTGTAGAAGGCTCCTTCACTAAGTGGAACCTGTTGCTTGCTCTCCCCCCTACAGTAGTGGGACCTCTCCTGACGACGGACGACGCCCAAGAATTCCTGGAGGCAGTGGAGGACCTCGTGCCTTACGGCGGAGGGGACGGCCCTGAGATGTTCTGGGGAGGCTTGCAGGTACGGCCGCCCATCTGCAGCCTCTCCTGGTGTGTGTGTGTGTGTGTGTGTGTGTGTGTCTGTGTGTCTGTGTGCTACTCTATACTACCGTCTACTTAGGAATAACGTCCTCTCTACTCTCTTCTCCCCTTGCCTATTCTGTGCCACTGTGTATTCCTATCATCACTACAAATATGTTATTCGTTCCCTGCTTCCAACACTCATCTGCCTCCCTTCATTTTTACCCAATACGTCTCAACATGTCTATTTTTTCACAGGTAAATATGTACATGTCACAACAATAATTCAACAATACCATAAATACAAATAAATAAAAGTACCACACAAATCATATTACCTCACAGGAAAGTAGAGGAAGAATCATTAACATTATAAGCAACCCGCTCCACGCTAAGCTGAGCCTCACCTGTCTGCTGTACGCACGGCAGAGATTAGAAAATAAATGGTCTATTAACAAGCCGTTCTCTCTCACCCGCAGCTGGCACTGACGGGGACGCCTGACTATGGAGACATTTTCTGCTTCACCGATGCTGAGGGTAAAGATGGCGAGCTGATGGAGGGCATCATCAGCTTAGCCCAGCAGCAGAACAACAAGGTACCGACACTCCCTCCCACCTGCCACACTCCCTCCCTCACGTCGTGTTACCTGCTCTCTCACTTCCTAGTTACCTCCCTGCTTCCTAGTCACCTCCTAAGTACCTCGCTTCTTCCTAGATACCAGTACACTACGTATCCACCCTCTTGTCTCATCCTCTAACCTTCCTAGTTATGTTGTTGACAGTGGCCGTGACCTTCCTCCCCGCCGGCAGGTGACGATCATCCTGAGCGACATCTTCCGAAACAACCACGGCGAGAGGCCGGCGCCCTTCGAGCGTCCGGCGGAGTGGAAGACCTCGGTGATCACGGGCGTGGCCGAGTACCAGCGACTGGCCGACTCCACGGGCGGCCTACTCATCTCGACGGACAAGTTTGACGTGAGCGACATCGTGGCCATCATCAGCGGCGGGGTCGAGACTTCCACGGTACTACACCACACTTTCAAACTAACCCAACACTTAAACACGTCACCTGGAGCACAGAAATGTGCGTCCAAGTATGTGAATCATATGACATTCCGCCACAATATCATCACAGTCCTGGAGCTTTGGTCTGTGGACAGAACTTATGCCAGAAACTGTACATGTGACTAGCGTCGTCTATGTCCTCTCGTCTTATAAGAGACACAACATTTTTCTGTCTACATGTCCGTTTATCTATCTCGTACCAACCCCACCCTCAGGTTACCATCATCAACCTCGTGGAGACGCGTGGAACCCTGGTCAACGAAGTGCCCATCGACGACTCCGTTGTGGACTTCGAGGTGCGCATCTCCGGCGTGCTCACCGAGGCTCTGCTTCTCGATATTACTGGTAGGTGTGACGTGGCGGTGAGCACACCCGCCTACTGTGGCGGCCAGGGAGGAGGGTTCATGAGGAAGTCAGATGACTTATAAATCTCTAGTGTCATTCGTAACCATGTTCCTCCTCAGACAGGAGGAGTGTGGCTGAATCTTCACTTAACCGCTGCTTCTGAACTTGATAACTTTCTATACAAGACTGTTGTCAAGACTGGTTTGCTGGGTACTGAGGTGGGCGATGTTCTTACTTGCAGGCACAACTTACAACCTGATGGACAAGGCGGGTCTAGAGTCGACGCCAGGCGTGGTTGTGGTGTCGCACACGAACACCTTCAAGGCGGTGACGTGGACGTCGCCTCGCTACGGCCTGTGGAGCCTGACTACGGACGCCCCGGAGGCCTACAGCATCGCCGTCGTGGCCACCTCGTCCCTCGACTTCCTGGCAGACTTCTCCGTGCTGGACCCATCACCCCCACACCCCCACTACCGCCTCGTCGAGGGACGACCACTCATGAGTCAGTCCAAATACTCACCTCTGAGGGCACTCCACTCAACCATATGAATCTAATACTTTGATATTGGTGGTAACACATCTCTATCCCTGATGACTGTATTAACTTGTTCATAATGTTAGTTTCTTGCGATTTGGTTTATACATAATCCTACCAGTCACCTGTGCCACCCTCATTACCTTCCATGACCCCACACCTGTACCATCTATCTCCATCTGTGTCATATCCAAGCACTTCCAACATCCATCTGTCCCATTCGCATCTACCTGTGCCACACGAATTTGTCTGTGCCACCAACATCCCATCCTGACCTCTGACCCACCTCCAACAGATACGGTGTACTACCTGAAGTTGACCCTGGTGGGGTACCTGGAGAGCGAGGTCACCAATCTTAACACCATCGAGTTCATTAATAAGGTAAGTTCCCGACTTCGAAGCAAAGCCTCACTTCGATGTCTCTCCTCACCTCGAAGTAAATCTTCAAATGTAAACTTATTCAAAATTTCTTATTTCCTAATGTGTCTGAATCCTATTTAGCAGTGGATATTATATTTCGCTGTACGTGACAGACACGTAGTGAACAACGTTCTCTATCGTCTATGAACAATGTGATCGGGTGAGTGTACGTAGGGTGAGTGTACGTATAATCGTCCCATCACAATGCTCGGGGTGTCCAGTGTTATCGCTGCGCGAGAACCATCGTCCAGCATCTCCTAAGCGGTTAGCGTGATTCCCTTCTATCAGTTTAAGCTCGGCTGGACCTCACTGATATATGTACAAATATACATTTTTTTTTTAGGCAAAATGCAATTTCAATCGAAAAACCGTCAAAGAAAAATGTTAGTCTACCACAGATTCACAAGTTCTCTCGTGGATCCGCCGTCGCACTAAACAGAGCCTTTGTCCTCGATGACGATATGGTCATTTCAACCAACCGAAGCATGTCGTCACACCATGATGATCAGTCGACCACACACAATATCAGTCTTCCACTGGCCCATTACCTTAGCAACAACATCCTCTACCAAAGCAACAGCGCCCAGATGTACGGCTTGTCTTCCCCCCCCCCCCCCCCCCCTGACCTCGCGCCTCCTAAACACATCTCAACATCGTCCTCCTCCGCACCTGAAGGTTTCTCTCACCAGGCTGGCTGTCTCTTGCCTCACCTGCAGTCTCTCTCCCTCGTCAGGTGGGGACGGAGCTACGAACCATCGACTACACGGGTCCTGTGACTGACCAGGTGTACGTCCGGACGGAGCCACTCCCCAACGAGTCCTTCTACATCAGGATCTCCGGACACGTGTCCTCAGGTAGGGTCGGGGTACGGGCACGTGTGTCCTCAGGTAGGACTGGTGGGGGAGGGACAGGAGAGGGACACCCACATCCTATACTTCGTCCTTTTCCAAGAGTGACCCGTGACTCCATGCTTCACTGGGATGACATTTCAGGGTAATATCTCTCCTCCTGGGTTCTGGCCTCACCCACAGCATGTTGCCCTACCACACACACACACACACACACACGCAAACACACACACACACACACGTGGTCAGAGTTTGACATATAGTGCATCTCCCTACGCCTGCATACACGACATGCATGTAACATGAAGGACTACATCTCATAAAATCATAAGTGACACTCACCAAACCGTGTGGTGTAGCAGAATAGGTAAGGGTGACACACGTGTACCATTTTCTTCCATGGAACAAAAACCTGGAAAGGTAAAAAAAAAAAAAAACTGTGAGGTTAACGAACTGTATGACGTAGGAAAGTAATCAAAGTTTCAGGAAATGTAATATGATCACATCTCTCTCGAGTATCTCTTACCAAGAGCAGTTTCTACCTTCTTTTACTCTGTTCCTCTCCCTCGAGACGGCCTCTGACTTGGGCATGTTTAGCCCATGTCATGTCAGTCATTACATTAAGGAAAGAAAAAGGTGGAAGCCACAACGCCTGAGACCCATGTGGGGAACAGACCCATCCTCACCCACACACCAACCCTGGTCTCACCTCCCCTTCGTCACCGTAACACCAGTGTTGTCACGGGCGCCGGTGCCATGAACGGTGTCGCAGTCCAGGCTGGCACACTACAATGCCGGTGTGTCTCCTGCAGGGAAGACCTTCGCGAGGCTGCTGCCCGTGCTGGTGACGCCGGTGGAGACCAGCGTGGAGGTGTGGGCCACGTCCGAGGAACTCTCCGCCCGCCCGGGAGAATCTGCCTCCGCCAGGTTCATCATCAGCAACTTCGGCATCGAGTCTTACTTCGCCATCAGCGGCACCGACGACCTGGGCTTCCTGACCAGCGTCAACCCCAGCAGGTACCATCCTCCACAACGGCCCACCGGTGCCTAGCAAGTAAATCCCTCCCTCTGACTCACTATGCAGGTACCGTATCATCCTCCACGACTCAGACAGCTACTGACGCACACCATAACGTGTACCATACTCCTCAAGGTACCAAGAACAGGCTCCCTTCCGCCTGCCTGATCCAGTCAGTAGGTACAAATCCCAGCCTTCAAATCATCCCAGCCAATACCATCGCATCTGCCACACAGCACCTCCCTCACTAAACGTACTTCCTTCGTTTGCCTTTTTTTTTTTTTATCTTGTTTACAGGACTCGCTGACCCCTCCTACCCTCACCTTGCCATCTTTTCGTTGTGCGTCCCTTATCGAGATGCGTTCCTCGTATGCTGTCTCTGGGGTAGGCTGCAGCTCACTGCCGTCCCTCCGGCAGGTTGTTCCTGGCAACCAACGCGTCGGATGCTATCGTGGCCAACTTCCAGGTGCCGCTGGACAGCCTCAGCGGCGAGGTCAGCACCATCATCATTACGGCCCAGAGCGAGAAACAGACCCAGTCCGTCAACAGCGCCATCTCCCACTTCGTCGTCCTGCCCGTGGTGAGTAGCGGGGCGCGTGTCGCTCCTCCTCGTGTGTCGAGGGGAAGCGTTACGCTCATGTTGCCTCCCTCTCCTAACGCTGTATGTATGCACCGCGTCTTTACTCATTCACCAATCTAGGCTAAGTGTGTGTGGGTGTGTGACGCCGCATCTCTGCCCCCAGGAGCAGCCGTGGATGCTACTGGTGCCCCAAAGGTGTCTTTAACGTCAAGACCGCTTCACACACACACACACTTACTATAATGTCATAATGTTTGTGACAATTGAGTCTGGGCTGTGTTACTCTAGTAGGGGCTGCGAGTGAGTGGTAAGGGCTGGTACATCATACTAAGGTCTGTGAAAGTATACTCTAAGGGCCGGAGCAATGTACCAATGACCGTCCAGATATGTCTTCACTGTCCCCGTGTCCTCACCGTCCACCCTCTGACACCCCCCCACAGGTGTCGGACACCGCGCCGCCCACGTGTGTCCTCACCAGCCATCCGGACTGCTCTGGCTACAACTTCAACGGCATCTGTTCGACTCAGACCTGGAGCGTCGAAGCCAAGCTTCGGGACATCGCCTCAGGTAAGCCAGCGGCTCCGTGTCTCCTAGTGTACATCCCCGAGATAGCAGCAGATATAGGTAGAAATTGCGTTGTGTCACACATGAATTCAAGCAGGTTACAGCTTCCCATGACGTGAAGCGTACAGTAGGTGGAGTGAGGACCTGGCCCTAGTATGAACAGTGACCTGGACCTAGTGCCAACACTGACCTGGACCCAGTGCCAACACTGACTTGGCCTCAGAGCCAACCCAAACTGGCTTCAGTGACCTGTGCCAACACCGACCTGACAACCAAAGCACCAGTGACGTGATCCTCCCCCGCCAGGTCTGTACGAAGTGAGGGCCAAGCCGGAAGTCGGAGATCTGCAGGTGGAGGGCCTGTCACCCGGCACCACTAATGAGGTTGTGGCCATCCACCAGGCCACCTGCTGCGACACCTTCGTCGAGATCATTGGAGTCGACGGTCAGGCCAACGTGGGCAAGTGTACCGTCGACATGGGCATCCTTGGAGGTACGTGTCCTGCCCTACATGGTCACCTTAGGAGGTACGTGTCCTGCCCTACGTGGCCACCTTGGGAGGTACGTGTCCTGCCCTACGTGGCCACCTTAGGAGGTACGTGTCCTGCCCTACGTGGCCACCTTGGGAGGTACGTGTCCTGCCCTACGTGGCCACCTTGGGAGGTACGTGTCCTGCCCTACGTGGCCACCTTGGGAGGTACGTGTCCTGCCCTACGTGGCCACCTTAGGAGGTACGTGTCCTGCCCTACGTGGCCACCTTGGGAGGTACGTGTCCTGCCCTACGTGGCCACCTTGGGAGGTACGTGTCCTGCCCTACGTGGCCACCTTGGGAGGTACGTGTCCTAGCCTACAACATGAAATAAAAACAACTGCAATTAAATCGCATTCAGTCTCTTCCATGTTCGCCAGTAATCTGTATGGTTTACTATCTGTTCATGCCACACACCCCCTGCCCACCAGACACACCCCCTGCCCACCAGACACACCCCCTGCCCACCAGACACACCCCCTGCCCACAAGACACACCACCTGCCCACCAGACACACTTCCTGCCCACCAGACACATCATCTGCCCACATGTCAGTGTTGAATACATCACGACACCGTCTGCCACTCCTGCTTCGTAGCACCTCGACCATGACACAGCTTCACCCACCGTGTCTGCTGTCATCCAGGGCCACACGTGACCACCTCTTCATAAATCATCATATCTGGACACTTTTAACGTGGTTCAGGTCTTCCTCACGAGCGGTCCGGTGTCAGTACATATGAGCCGCTTAGATTTGACGAAAAAACACGAACCAGACTGCTTGAGCCTCCCAAACAAAAACGATATTTATATGAATGTTTTTGGAGTCTTGTGGAGTGAAGGTTGTGGTTTAATTTGTGATGGATAATAAGGGAGGCGTGCCGCGCCCGCGGTCCTTCTTCGTCAGGTCTCATCTACGACTTCCAAGTGGACTTGGAGACGGAGACGTACATGATCCTCCACTGGAACATCACGGCCTCGGACTACGAGATCGACCACTACGACCTGCTCATCAACCAGGAGATCCTGCACCAGATGCAGTGCAAGGAGGTGGGTGGGGTGGTGAGGCACGGCTAGCAGTGGGAGGTGGGACGGGCCCACTCGTCCGTCACCCCCAAAAAGGATGAGGGACTCGAGCTTCCTTCCTATCCTGATGGAGAGGGTGATGGAGGGAGGTCCCTGCCTCTCCCCTCTGCACCAGCCGTAACCTCCACACTGTTGCCATGTCTCAGGTGGTCTTGTCATTAGCTACCTCTAACATCCTTTAGTTTAAGAGACATTCAAGAGACGCAAGATTATGATGCTAAGATGAGGAGGTGAGAGAGGCAATTACAGACTCGCTAAATGCAGGTTCACATTTCAAAATCTTTTCCCCGACGACTAATTCAGTTTAAGTTAGTAGTTGACCCCCACTTGACCCACCAAGTTACAATGCTGTTGCAGCTCTTCTGTGTGGACTTCGCCACGTACCTTGAGCCGTGCACGGAGTACGCCTTCAACCTGACCCCAGTGTTCGACTTCAATGGGTCACAAGTCCGAGGCATCCCTGCCTACACAGAGGGAGTCACCATAGACAAAGGTCAGTTCTCTTCCATTGTTTACCCCTCTGGTTGGTACCATAAGGTCATCTCCATCACAGTATACACACTGGGGTTGTCTGACGTTTAAGTCTGTGAATCTTGAGAGAGCTTTCTGCTCTTGCTGTGCACGAAACACAAGAGAGACACACGAATCGACCCTTTGCTGTTATTCCTCGAACAAATGAGATGTTTGCAATATCAATTGTGTGGATCCTTACTGGAAATATCTACATACTTTGTGAATTAAGCTTCAGTTTTGTGTGTGTATGAAGACTCCCATAAATCCTTAAAACTAACGGTCAAGACTCACATTCAGAACCGTCACAAAGATATCTAGCCTTACGGAAGCCATATTTTGCGTCGGACAAAGGACCATAAAATTCAAGGTGTCTGACAAAGTGGAGAACTGAAAGGAGATTCAAGATCTCCCGAGTACAGCATAAGCCAGAGGAAAATGACGATGATCAGAGAGAGAGAGAGAGAGAGAGAGAGAGAGAGAGAGAGAGAGAGAGAGTTGCACTTTCTTCATGACTGTTGAGGGATGTTATCCACAGAGCCTGGGTTACCGTACGACGGCGCTGAGATCGATGCCACGGAGACTACCATCACCATCTCGTGGCACGCAGCCAACCCACTCTGCAGCTTCGAGTTCCAGGTGAGGAAAACCTACGGTTGGAAGAGTTGAGTCAAGGTATAGTCAAACGTGCTTTACACGAGAGACAAGAGTGAAAATGCTTTTGAATGAGGGAGGCTTCATGCCATGCCCCCCTGTGTCAGAGCGTCGCGTCTAGAGTAGGGTAAGGAAGGGACTGGCTTCCGATTTATAACGCTCGTTGGAAACTGCTTTTTTCCCCCATCGTGTTCCCCCCAAGAGACCCCAGTTCTCCATAGCTGTGTACCCTGCAGGTGTGCTTCTACGAGGTGGACGCCGATCCGTCCTCCCGCCTGTGTGAGAAGACCAAGGATAACACGTACACCCTGCGAGGCCTGGGGAGGTGTAGGGCCTACTTCTCCGAGGTGGTGGCGATCTCTCCCTCAGGCATGACCAGTCCGCCTCTGACTTTCTACGCTGTCACCATCTGCCCAGGATTCCCTTGACCCTCACACCCGCCTCACTGCTGCTGCCAGGAGCATGTTATGAGATATCTGCTGTACGACAATGATGAAGGCAGGATTATATGTCAACAGTACACATACGTAGACCGTTTCATTATCATTCCTAATGAGTGAAATTATGGTTACAGCTCGCTCACTCTGTCTCTGTGGATCTTTATATATATTGATCTGGTGTGGCATTGTTGGTACGGGCTGTGACTGTATTGCTTGCGTGTCAAACCAATTTTGTTGGTTGGTGGGTTATTTTGGTATATTTGGTCGTGACGACTGCTGGGGTCGTAGTCCCAGGTCACTTGCATGACTGCCTCTGCCATGTGTTCATCATACAGGAACTGTGTATATCTCTCTGTACAACGACTGTCACAGGTGATGCCAGTGTCCACCACGAATGACTTAAAGGCGAGGTGTAACTTGAGGTGAGGTGAGGGCGGGCGGTAACAACATCCTCTCTTCTTGTATTATCACTTTCGAAAATGATGAAATACGAAAGAGAATTCATTTTCTCTCCCTCGAGGGTTAGGTCGTGTGCTACTCAGGTCTTCCCTGACGCAGCCCATCAGTTGCCGCTGTAAACCACAATCCACGAACAACAACAACAACAACAACAACAACAACAAATAACACGTGATTTTTTTTTTTCATTTCCGGAATCGTTCTGACCCGCCGCCATGTACCGGCCGCGGGAGCTGGCTGACTGTCCTGCCGGGCAGACACAGCGACAAACCACCAATACACTTCACCAGTGACCCACGGGTGGTGGTCGAGCCCTCACACGCCCGCCATCAGGCAGGGGCGACGCAGCCACCATTTGCAAATCCTCGGGGTTGAGAGAGAGAGAGAGAGAGAGAGAGAGAGAGAGAGAGAGAGAGAGAGAGAGAGAGAGAGAGAGAGATGCGTAACAAAGGGAGGGAGGGGGATCCGAACCTCTCTCTCTCTCTCTCTCTCTCTCTCTCTCTCTCTCTCTCTCTCTCCACGGCTCTTGAGACCAACATAAATCACAGTGAGAGATGCAGCACTCAGCTAATGTAGTGCAACGACCAACCAACAATAAACACAGGTACAGACGATCAATACGAACACCAGACCCGCCGTCATCATCAACACCACACACCTGCCTCATGATGATAATGGTCATCATCATCAACACCACACACCAGCCTCATCATCATCATGGTCATCATCATCAACACCACACACCAGCCTCATCATCATCATGGTCATCATCATCATGGTCATCATCATCATGGTCATCATCATCATCATCACCACTCACCAGCCTCACCATCATCACCACCACACAAACATCCACACACTCGGGGGGGATTCAAGAGGCAGTTTGATACAATATACAAAGAGACATACACAACATCACTGTCTGGGTAATCTATACTAGGCATTGCCACCCCCACCTTCTCTCTCTCTCTCTCTCTCTCTCTCTCTCTCTCTCTCTCTCTCTCTCTCTCTCTCTCACCATTTTTTTCCTCCCTTCGCTGAACTCTCCGCGTCATCCATGCTGTAATCACCGTACGATCATTCGTGCGACAAGATACATCGTATCCGTCGTATCATTTTTCCGTGCGAGCAAGAGTGGTCAAGAACCGACGAACAAGCGATGTCGGGAGCAAGTCTCAAGTTAAATCTCCTCATACAAAAAAAGTATATACTGTTTTCCTATATAAGACAGCGTACACCACTTACCTACAGAGTCTGAGGCAGCCGTACACTGGACACCTTCCTTAAGAACGGTAACCCCCTCACCCCACACACATACACACACACACGTCAGCCAAGGTCTCGTACAGAAGCCTACAGCGAGAGATTAATCTCTCAACAATTCCAAACTTGATCAGATATCAAGGGAGACAGACCTTCCCTTCCCTTGCACTGCTAAGTTCGACCCTCTCCCGTGGCTGAACTGAGGAATGATACGACCAAGTCACGTCTTATATTTGCAGCAGACATGTCGGTTGTAGAGAAGGCGACACATCTGCCTCATAACCCTTCGCTCACAACACCCTGGTGTGTTGACAGAGGCAACACATCCTCGGCATACCCGGACATCGTCGTATGTGTCTTCAACATACAACATACCCGCCACATGTGACAGGACGGTGGTGAAGCAGATGGCTCCTCCCCACCCACCTCCATAAATGGTGGCAGGATAGTCGAAGCAGGAGGCACCTTCCCCATCCATTACAATGGACGGGAGAGTCCAGCAGAACGTCCCTCCTCCTCCTCCTCCTCCTCCCTCAGCCCACGATCCCTGTGCCCTACCGTCCACACATCCGACCGATGGACGGTAGTTGAGACGTCGCTCCGTCCAGTGTGGAGAGACTAGGCCGTAGTGAGACTCTCCTACAAGACGATGAATGGCAAGGTGTGGTGTGTGTGTGTGTGTGTGTGTGTGTGTGTGTGTGTGTGTGTGTGTGTGTGTGTGTGTGAGGGGAGACTGTGTGCTCCGGTACGTAGGTTGGGATCTCCTCCTCCCCCCAACTGGCATCCTCCAGGGAAGCAACCCAGCAGGACCTGCAGTGGCTCAGCAGCCCCTGGCCCCTCCTCCTTACACCCCCTACCCCAGGCAGAGAAGGGGGGAGGGAGGAGGAGGAGGAGGAGCCGGTGGAGATGCTGGTGGTGGCGGTGACAGGGCGCCAGTTGAGGGTTGCCCGTGGCCTCCGCCACACACACAGACACACACACGCACACACGACCGCTAGTGCCTCCCGCGCGCCGCCACGAAGGAGGAGGACCCACCAAGTGCAGCGTCTACCTGACCCAACCGTGAGTGTGTCCAAGCGTCCTCGCACCTGGCGTGTGTTAACACACACTCTGGGACGCACTTGTGTATGGCATGTCGCCCTCCGCCTACCGTCCCTGGTACCAAGACGAAAGGAAACTATCGAACTACTTAACAACATCCGACCGTCGTACGTTTTAAGCAGATAAAGACCGTGAGAAAAAAACACACACACACAAAAAGATCTTATGGTGGGACTATCTCATTTCTCACAGATGACTCAAACTTCTACAGTTGTACCCTATGGTGAACAGCCTTCCGTCATATTAGAGCGTGTGTGAGTGTCCTTTTGTTGACCTGTCATGCCGCCGCCAGCCATCAACAGTCTAGTCTTACAAGAGCCACCGACAAGAGCGCCTCTCATACTTGCCACCGATATACGTACACTCGCCACTGGCTTGGTCTCCTGGTTCCCGAGGAGGTGCACCAGCACGGCACCAGTGTGTGGCAGGGAACTGTGACAGTATCAACCAAGTGATAATCATTTTCTACGAATAAAACTAAAGATGGTTTTCTGAAAACACTTCATTAACATGTTAATATCCTTTAGTTCAGGATAAACATGCATTCCGTACGTGATCATATATATATATATATATATATATATATATATATATATATATATATATATATATATATATATATATATATATATGCAGGGCGGTTGGAAAAAGTTAACGTCTTCGGATGGTTTTAAATGCAATACAAAATCGTATATACAGACAACGAAGTTACATTAGTGTCGGAGCTGTACGATGACATTCATCGAACTGACAGAAAAATGCAATTTTGTATTCTAAAATTTTTTAAGAAAAGTGAAGTTTTGAATTTTACTAATATCTGAATGCGACCCGTCACCCATTACTTAAACCTACAATCACAAAGTTGAATAAAAAACATGAATGAAGTGATTTATATGTATATATATATATATATATATATATATATATATATATATATATATATATATATATATATATATATATACATTTTTTTATTGATAAAAGAGGATATAAATGTCAGAAGTGGGGGGGATAAGGGGGAAGGGTGAGATTGATTTAGAGATGGAAGAGTGAAGTAAATAAGGATTTGAGTGCCCGTCGGGGGCCTGAACATGCAGGAGGGTGTAAGGCGTGCACGGGACAAAGTGAACTGGAGCAGAGTGGTATAAAGAGTTCGATGTGATGTCAGTAGACTGGACCAAGGCATGTGATGCGACCAGGAGTAACCATGGAAAGGTCTGTCGGGGCCTGGTTGTTGATAGGGAGCTGTGGTTTCGATGCATTAAATACGACAGCTGGATAATGAATGTGAGCTGTTCAGTCTGCGTCATCGGACTGGTTTAAAAATCAAAAGGTTTGTTTTTAGGTCACCCCTCACTCTTCTCTCCTCCATGATGGGCAGATTTAAGGTTCCTAGCCTCTCCATGTAACGCAGCTCTCTTATGCCGGGGTCTGATTTTTACTGCCCTCTTCCGGACCTTCTCTATTAGCTCTTTGTGCTTCTTCAGGAGTGGAGACCGAACCTGAGAAGTTCGTGAGGCCCGGGTTCGATTTCCGGCAAGGGAGAGATTTTCCATTTATAGTTCAAGAGACGAGGCCCTGTGCTCGCACCCCTCCCTCCCCGCTGGGTACACACAAGGTAAGTACAAACGCACAAATATATACACAGACAGGTAGATGTGTGTGTGTGTGTGTGTGTGTGTGTGTGTGTGTGTGTGTGTGTGTGTGACTGTAGGGTGGTAGGGGCTTACAGAGGTAGAGAAGACGCGGGAGTGTGACCTGGGCTGTAATAAGGTCATGCATAAGGGGAAAGGAGAGGGAGGGAGAGAAGGCTTCCCCTCCCGGAAACGTCAGGAACACACACACACACACACACACACACACACACACACACACACACACACACACATGGGTAAATGTTGTGTAAGCTGGGGTGAGTGTAGGGGTGGGTGGCTCCGCCTCCACCACCGTTGTTCCAATTTCGTGGAAAAAAAAAAACAAAACATCATTTATAACCCGTGAGGAGGGAAGGGGGGAGGAGGAGGGGAGGGGGGGCGGTGGTGAGGGGTAGGGCAGGACCTTTTACCGCTAGTTATTTACGTAGGTAAGACGAGATGCCGGTCGGCCAGGATTCGCTCCCCTTACCTTAAGGATAGAACACGAGGTGTGGAGGAAGGGGAATGTCCCTCCCTCATGGTGAGAGGTCCAGGGGAAGAGGAGGAGGAGGAGGGGCCACCGCTGGGAGGAAGGAAGATGTCATGTTTATCTCTGACCTGCCGTTACAACCACGATATCCTCCTCCCTTCCTGGCTATCTTTTCGCTCCGATGGTGAGGTTGTTGGAGTGCGTCCACTTACAACCCGTCGCTTTACAACGTCAGTGGACACGGGGTCTTCCTTCTGGGTACAGGAGGCGATAGCCAATGGCGGGATGTGAGTGTAGCAGATGATGCCCGCTGTTTACACGTGCGGTAAAGCTAACACTTGGGGTAATCATATTCTTCCAATTATCATAAGAAAACAAATATAATTCAAGTGAAGATACGGGAACTGAGGAGCCTCTCGCATTACGACACACGCAAGAGATGCGAGGGGATCGCAAACTTCCGCCTCCCCCCCCCCCCCCTCTCTCTCTACGAACCTCTACTTTATTGCCAATACGTCTATTGTGGTGACCATGCAACTCCTACCTCACTGTCAGCAGAGACGCAGGATGCCACAGGGCCAATGTCGTACCTTGTAGTCTGCGAGATTACCATAGTCATCGTCTTTAACTCCATACCACATACAGGAGAGGGTCAAGTCCATACACATACACACACACACACACACACGTGCTTAACCCATATGCAGTGTACTAAGATCATGATGGTCGCTTCTTACTTTGTGCATGTATGGACTGGAGTCGTTCATGTGAGGCCAGCGTCTCCACCTTCACATACAAAACCCTACAAGCCAGACACACACACACGAGCATATAGTCATCCCTGAACACCTCCCATCACCGTACCTCCACCATGGTGTAGCTTCCCCTCGTACCGTCAACCACACTCCCATGTGTTCTCCAGGCCGTCATCAACCATGCGACCTCCCACCCCATGACCACCCCATCTCATATGAGGACCTCCCCCCTCATGCGTCTGTTCTGTTCCTCCCACAACCACATGCCTTCCTGACGTCTTCATTCCGTGGTTTGTGGTCCTGATTTCGACTGTCTTCCGTGAGTCAGCCATCTCGACCGTCCATTTCGTCCGCCCTCCAACAGTCTGGGGGACCAGGCCGAGGTCTGCCTAACCAAGACCCTCTCCACTCCACGGGGCTTGCATTCCTCTAAGCTTGCATTTCCCTCCACCCCAACATGACCTGACCTTTCAAGTGCATCTTATTCTTCCCTCTCGCATTAACTACCATTCAGTGCAGAAGCGTCCTTGATTCCACTAACAGCCGACCGCATCATCAGCATATAGTGCACGCTGGCGGCTTCCATGTCACAAAGCATCGCTCGCTCGCTCGCGTCCCTCCATGACACACACAAAAAATAACAGTAAAAAAAACTCTAAACAAGAGTGGTGACACGACACAGCCTTGGCGCACCCCTGTAACATTTCAGTCCACTCACCCACACCATCATTTCGTTTCACCCATGCGTTACACCCGTCATAACGACTGGTAACGTGGGGGGGGGGGAGCGTTACTAACGACACGGAAATGACGAGTGGTTACACACAGTCCCTCGTCCACACGCGTCACCGTGTTCAACGCGAGGGGGGGTCACTAAGTCTTCTCAGAGGACGAGGTTAGGAACGGAACCAACATTTCTGAGATCAACGAGAATTGGGTGGGGATGACACGGTCGTAATTACTGAGGCCAACTTTAATTAGCGACGCTGGAGATGAAGACGTACACGAGGCGGGTTGCAACCACCCCCGTCCTGTCCCCCACCATGACGCCCTCCACCCCTGCTTCTGCCATCTATTCTATCTATCGGTCTGTCTATCTATCTGTTTCTCTAGGGATCGTCTCTTCTTCCAGCGTACCCTCTGTTCCAGCCACTTATATATATATATATATATATATATATATATATATATATATATAGCTACTCGAACGTTATCAAGTGCAAGCGTGAGCCGGGGTAAGGTATGGGGGAGAGAGAGAGAGAGAGAGAGAGAGAGAGAGAGAGAGAGAGAGAGAGAGAGAGAGAGAGAGAGAGAACCTTCTTCAGGGATGAGGTGGGTCGTGCGTGACTGCAGGGAGAACACCACATTTGTTCAGGTGCCTCCCTCCCGTTCCCTCCCTCCCCCACGCACAGCCAGACTCCTCGCTACCCCAGAGAATCAACGTCGTCATTACAGGGGTCTTGGGGTAAGGAAACCCCAGTTAATGGGGTGGGGTAACGCAACCAGAACCCTAGTGAGAGGAAGGGAGTGTTCACGCACTCAATAAGGGTCGAGGGGTAACTCACGCACCCGCAACCCTTACTTAAGGGAGACTCAACCAAGGTCACTAAGGGGGGGCCTTACACGACCATTCCTTGGTTAACGAGGATACAGGCAATTAAGATCGTCGTTAACTGGACCTAGTCTAACTTGGCAAACCAGACTAAGGTCTTCATTAACCAGATCCCGAACTAACAACATTTCGTTAACCAAGTCCTACACACTCGCCGACCGTATTTTTCGTTAGCCGAATCCCAAACAATCAACGCACTCGTTAAGCGTATCCTTAGTTAGCCGAATCCTAGACAACCAACACACTCGTCGACTCGTTAATTAGACAAGCCTCTTGTTAAACGGATCCGTCAACAAAGAAGAAGGGCGCGCGTTAACCGGATCCCGGACAACTAACACCCTCGTTAGCCTTCCCCGACAACCAAGTTACTCGTTTACCAGGCTTAGTCTAAGGCTTTCCTCAACGAGAATCCAGACAACCAAAAGCCTCGTTTACTGGACCATCCAAACCCGGTCCTCGTTTAACTGTACCCCTAAGATCCTTGTTAACCAATTCCCAGATAACCAAGACTCGTTAATCCGATCTCAGACTCTCGTTTACTCAAGCTCTAACTCGTCCACCAGACCGTTTATCGGATCTGTACGGCTCTTGTTAACCGAACCTCGGACAAACGAGATTCTCGTTAACCGGACCACTCATCTCGGATGTGTTGAAAGGATTCTCAGCTGTGTGTGTGTGTGTGTGTGTGTGTGTGTGTGTGTGAATGGCCCCGTGTGTTGTCGTTTAATCACGTTCAAGAAACTCGCATTCATCACGGCTTCATGGCATGTCTTCCCATCTCTCCCGCACTTGTGGCTTTTTAGCTGTCGTGGTCCAGGCTTGTAGCTTGTTAGCTGTCG
This sequence comes from Panulirus ornatus, assembly GCF_036320965.1. Classification (NCBI taxonomy): domain Eukaryota; kingdom Metazoa; phylum Arthropoda; class Malacostraca; order Decapoda; family Palinuridae; genus Panulirus; species Panulirus ornatus. Next base: position 4,854,460 of record NC_092254.1, on the reverse strand, counting down.
TGGTCCGGGCTTGTAGCCTGTTAGCTTTCGTATTCCAGGCTTCTTGTTTGTTGGCTGTCAAGGCCCGGGCTTGTAGCTTCTTAGCTGTCGTGGGCCGGGGTTTTAGCTTGTTAGTTGTCGTGGATCGGGGTTATAGCTTGTTAGCTTTCATGTCCCGGGCTTGTTATAGCTTGTTGATAATGGTGGTCTGGGCTCGTCAACTGTTAATTACGAAGGACTCGGGTTTGAAACTTGTTAACAGTGGCAGCTTGGGCTTGTAAGGCTTGTGCCTTGTTAAGACTAGTAGCTGGGATTGACAGCCTACCCCTGTTTCATGTAACACCGTTTTCTTACACACAGACTTCTTTTTATCAATTTCGTCACAAATATTGACGCTATATACAATGTCTGTCTGCTATAAAGTTGCAGGTCTGGTGTGTGTGTGTGTGTGTGTGTGTACTTTTAGTCGTTATATTTTTACTGGTTGATCTTCCTTTTACTTACGTCTGTTTTAAAAATAAAAATAAAAATCGCTATAATGTTTTCCTCATATTCAAGTTAATAAAAAAAATCAGTAACTCATTTACCGATCTTGATATCAATCAAGGACATTTTTCCCAGTCAGTCGCTAATTGTGTACAGACTTATGGCACCCGCGCCTTTATGAACGGCCCACCAAGTCATCGTGACGATCTTGAAACAGTTGCTACACACACTCGTCAAAGGCTCCATTACAGTAAAAATAAAGGCAATGGTGCATACAACTGAGCCTTTTCAAGACGGGAAGACAAAGGCCTTTCTTGGTACATACCTTGGTATCCTGCATTTGTTAATTCAATGACGCTTCGAAGGCAACAGGAGGGCCCCGCCAGAAATTGCCAACGTGGCGGGAGGACTCATTTATCAAAGCACACATCTCGCAGCTTCCAGGATGCTCATTTGCGTACCGACGCTCTGCAGGACACGAGATAAATGGGCTCTTAATACAGAGTCACCCATCAGATGCCTCAAGTTAAATCAGGGTGGTAGTAACATTCAAAATAATCATAGAGCTTTGCAACGGGGGCGAAGCCAACGGAAAACCGAACAGTGGTCGACTGTTCGTCGTGAGCCGACCCCCACCATCAGTCACGTATTAACTCACGTACAGACAACCATCTCACTCATCCCATGGCTCTGTTGCACTCTCTTATTCATTACTCATTCCCCTCATATCCTTACTCATCTTACTAGGAAGGTAAGAAGTAAATAGACTCTCGTCTATAGAAACCACTGATCCTCCCCATTTTCAACCTGTCAGACCTTATCTTTATGACCAAACCTGATTCAGAAGGATTGTTTGCCTTCCAAGAGCTCTTTGTTTACCTTCACAGGCTTGGTAAACAGACATGGCGCTAGGCCGCCGGCTTTTTACGATAAGGAGACTTCCATATGAGCGATAGTTGCGCCTCTAGTGGTGGCACTCTTCCCATGCGTTATACTTAGGTTACAGGGGATTAGAGTGAAGCAGACTTCCCGTATTTTTCACTTACTGAGCGTGTGTGTGTGTGTGTGTGTGTGTGCTCTACGACTGAACGCGTGCGAGTGAATACGCTTTTAAGCTACAGGAGCAATTTATTGAGGCGGTAGACCTTATGTAACGTAAACACCAAGCCATGGAGACGGTGAGATGGGTGATATGGGAAAATTCGTTCGTAACTGTAACTAACAGCTTGAGTCATATTATGAAATAAGCAGATGTCGAGCGAGGAAACATGAGACAGCAGGAGATATTAGAAGGACAAACCTAAATGAGGAAGCAGGAGTTGGAAATGATGAGATGAGGCCAGTTCCGCCACCAGACGATCTATCATCGTCTTAAGGAGTTATGTGCGTGCGTGCGTGCGTATAATTACTAACTCTATATTACACGGAGGGAGTTTTATACTCATGTTGTGCATATAATATCTTTACTCCTATGTGTTTAAACACACACACAGACACACACACACACAAGCCTAAGCCAGACACCCACTTTTCGATGAGGCCCCGAAGGAGGAAGGGTGTGAAAACCTGGGTTGCGTGAAAATCCATCTGCCGCGCCCAAGATGCGAACCAATGTGGGTCCCACCCCGGACGGACCCGTAGTGACCCCATGGTCACCAGTGACGCTAACAAGTTCGCTACGACGGCCCGTTCGTGTGTGTGATAGATGGACGGATAGATAGAGAAAAAAAGAGAACTACTTATTTGTTCCTACAAGGAGGGTGGTATACGTGCGTGGTGGCCACGCCTCCACCCAAACCATTTCCCCTCAGCTACCCACACCTCACGCCTTCATCAATGGGTCGCCACAACGCTTGCCGGCACTACGTACTTCCCTGACGACCCAAGTACACACGTCTGGTGCGGCCGTGACCTGCAGTACAATACACTCGCCTCCTCTCTGGCCAGGAAAATAGCCGATCAAAGATTCCGTTCTCCTGTGAGGCAAATCACCTCAGATTTCGCAGAATTCTCACAAGCTTACATCATCATGGGCTTTCTAGGAGCTAGAATGTCGCCATGGCTCGCCTGACACTCCCGTCTGCCAAGGTGGGCAGACTGAGGGACGGCTTCTCATCTCGCCCTAACTCAATGTGTCCAGTTCTGGTGCCAGGGTTGGCTGAATGCTTCTGCATCTTCTCCAGCAACTTTAATAATCTCAGTCGGACGAGTGGACCGAACTGCTGCAGAACAGTCCGGCTTGGTTCGAATTGGTCGTGTGTGTGTGTGTGTGTGTGTGTGTGTGTGTGTCACAAGGCCTGGACTGTCCCAGCAGGAGAGCAAGAGGCATTAATTTAAGAGTTGCTTCTTGGTCCGCCAGGGTGTGGGTGCAGGTGTTCTGGGGAGTGGCTTTAAGGGGGGGGGGGGGAGAATGACTCATGTGGGGAGTGGCTTTTGTGGGTAATGGCTCTTGTGGTTAGTGGCTCTTGAGGGTAGTGGTTTGATTGGAATGATTATTTCGGGATTTATGTGTGGGGGACGTATGTTGCCAGTGGCTGAATAGAGAAGGGATGTCGTGTGGGAAGTGGCACTATTTTTCTTTTTCCTGAGTAATGTACAGGACTACTGGGTAACGTGGGGCCACAGCTTTACTGGTAGTGGCTACTGCAGTGGTGGGATGGGTCATCAGTGGCTTGTTTGAGGATGTGTTCCCATCAGTGGCTTATCAGCAGACTGGCTCTAGTTCTTGGCTCATGGGAGACTTGCGAGGAGTAGCTTGGGTGTGGTGGAGTGGTGTATGTAGGGAGGAGTGTGTGTGTGTGTGTGTGTGTGTGTGTGTGTGTGTGTGTGTGTGTGTGTGTTGTGGCGCTTCCTCGGCGGGTTTATGTGGGGGGCTGTCCAGCCTAGGCGGTGGCTTGAGCGGGAGTGGCATGTGTGGGAAGAGGAGCATATGTCGGGTGTCGACGCCGAAGGTGGTGTGAGGGGCGGTAATTCATGCCCGGTTACTTAGCGACGATGAGGGGTTGGTGGGGGGGGGGGGATGGTTCTTTAGGGGTAGTAGGGGGTCGTAGGAGGTTTGGGGTTCGTGTGGGGTGGTGGACTGGGGAACGGGGGTTGGTCGTGATGGGTGGCTGGGGAAAAAAAATGAATATGGAACTGTGCCGTGCATGTGGAGGGTAGGGAGGGTGTACCACTGGAGGGAAGGGGTTGGGGGGGGGGGGTTGTATCAGGAGGGGTGTAGCCTGGCCTCCGTCATCAACAGACCCTTAAGTCTTGCCTCCACCACACTCACCGGCCCCCTCCCCCCTTGTGTGCCTTGCCCCATCACCCCGACCCCCCCCTGCTGGCCTTGCCCCATCTCTCTACCCACTGCTGACCTTGCCCCATCACCCCGCCCCCCTGCTGGTCTCACCCCATCACCTCACCCTGTCAACCACCTCACTCCATCTATGTCGGTGTATTGCACCCGCCGAACCTTCTATCCTTGCCTTCACCTTCCCCGGGATATATAATCCCTTCATCTACACTCTCACGTTCTTGTCTGTGTCTATCTAGACAATACATATTCTATAACTCCACCACTTATAAACCAGCTCACTCTCCACTCCATCTATACCACATTCTCCCATGGACCACGAAGCATAAAACCTGTCAATTAAAGACATCTCTAAATGATTTACAGTAAAAATAGGGAGAAACGTAAGCGTTGCTCGTAAACTACAGTCGGACCCGAACAACGGTACGACCCTTGACCACGTCAGTACGACCATTTGGTATGCTGACCAGGCCTTTGACCAAACGGTCACGTTATCAGTCACTCCATATCATACCCAAAGGTCGTAGGGTCTAGCTGGAGGTCATACCGTCGTGCCTGAAGGTCGTACCGTCATGAGTAAAGTGCTCTTCTCCAATGACGCGGTAAAACTCAGACACGTAAATTCATGTTATTTTACGTCGCTTGTGCATGATTATGACATATGCCTGCATGACGTGTGTGTGTGCGCTGGTGGGTGGGTGGTATATCAAATATATACATATTCGCAGGCTCACAACTACATGTATGAATAAACCCAAATATAATAAATTCGTAAAAGCCCGGAAGTAATTCCTTACATCACATGTACGTGGAGGGGCTTTAAGACATTCATGTTCACGAGGGCGTCTCTCTGTAAGGAGCCAGCTGAAGACACCGATCCATCACCATCATAAAAGCATCTTCAGGAGTGAAGTGAAATGGATGAACGGTAGAAATAGACCCGTGAGAGGCGGGGGACATAACGGCAAGGGGAAAGTTGAATAGTCAAGCAGGTTATATGCGAGCGAGGAGGACGCCCAAGTAGCAGTGGCGGGGTGAACACGGAGGGTAGGCTCCCTCTGTGGAAGACCTCGTCTCTCATTGGTTCCTGACGGGTTGTAACGTACGATCTTGTCCAGTGATTTAAAGAGCGAATGACTGAAGGTCGTGTATCCTTGAGGAGAGCTTGTGTGACATGTGGACGCTTCAACTTGTGTTGTGCTGTCGGTATATACATGTGTGTGTGTGACATCTGTTGTCTTGTGTGGCTGTTTCCTTGACGGGTTCTCCCCACACGCAACCTGGGTGCACCTCACTGGAGGCTCAGCGTGATGTGTCTGGAATGGGTGGCGAAGGTGGCTTCCCACAACTTCCTTTAATGACACGTGAATTCTCAACGTCGGATCTATGGATGGGTAAGACCTGGTTTCGACTGCAGGGTGTTGGTCGTGGCCCAAGTCTTCGTGATCCTGTGGCGGCTCCAAGTTCTGAGTGGGTTCGTTTGGGGTTGTACATCAGTTGGGTGTTGCTGGAACTTAAGATTCGGGAGTGTTCCCTCCTCTCTCTACTGCAAACTGAGGACATCTGGCCCCTGCGGACGTTCTTGCGTGCTGTTCCCCTGGGGAGGCTCTCTCTCTCTCTCTCTCTCTCTCTCTCTCTCGTACTCCAGGTGTTAACGCTGTCGTTTCGGGGAGACTTTCCGTTCGTGACGTGTGGGTTTGAGACGGGTTTCGCTGCGCGACAAGACCCCTTTGCTAGATGTCTCTAATGCTGGGTGGAGGAAGGCGCTCTCTGACGTTCGTGTTATCTCTGCGGACACCTTCTAACGGCATCAGAGCGCTGAACGTCCACGACCAGCAGAGCTTTATGTAGGCGGAAGTGGTGTGGTAACCGGAAGATCCTTGTAAAGAGAACGTCTTGGGACTTGGAATGCTGTTGTTTCAGCTTAGTTCATACAGTCACTCTCAAGACAAAGACTTGTTCTAAACTGCCTCCTTAGGACGTGATCTGGTGGTCTTCGTCAATGACCACCACGGGTCGTGAAGAGGTTCAAGGTGTGCGCCTTAGGCACCACATTCTTTTAAAACTACAGTGCACGTACCAAACACAAAGATTCAAGTATATATATATATATATATATATATATATATATATATATATATATATATATATATATATATATATATATATATATATATCCGTCAGAAAGCAATTAGACGGGTGCGGAGAGGCGGTGTGTGTGTGTGTGTGTGTGTGTGGCTCGTTCAGTATAAGCAACAGTGGCGGACACTGGGGCTGGAGGCCACACCGCACAAAATGCCGGAAAAGGGCAAATATTTTCACTAGAGGGAAGACTCAAGTTACGGCCGCCCCCACACACACGCGCCGCCATGGGGGCCTCCTACCACACACTTAACACAGGTCCTCCTTATCCCACATTAACAAAGCCCCTCCTCTCTCCTCATTACTTAACACAGGCTCCTACCGTCAGACTCAACACAGGTCCTCCACTACAGGTTCTAACCAAACGCCTTCTCGCCCCACGCTACCACGGGTTCCCTCCCTCCATCAACAAAAGACGTATTCCACAAGACTAAAGGTTATCACAGGTCCCCACCATCACATGAAAACGTCCTCCCCTTCCATCATACTGACCCAAGAGACACTGGTCTCCTTCCATCATACAGACACAGTGGTCCCCTTCCATCATAGTAACACAAGTCCCCATCATCACATTAAAACAGGTCCCTTGCATAATACTAACAAGGGACCCCACCACCACCACATTAAAACTGACCCCCCCCCCCCGTATTACTGACATGGGAACCCACTATTATTACATTGCAGACAGGTGCCCTTGTCATCATACCGACACAGGTTCCACAACGTTAACATCGGAACGTAAGTACTCCAAACCCATCCATGGTACTTCGTTACAAGTCTTCTGTTTAAAAGTACCGAGAAAAAGCACTTCGTGGATAACGCGTTTCAGTAAAACGTTCGTAGAATGTACGGGTGACTAAGAGCGTACCAAGCGACAGACGGTCGTTGTAGGAAGAGGATGTGAGCTGATGGGGAGGAGGTCTGGCAAGAGGAATGTTGAAATACGCGAGATGATGACATGGGGCCGCGAAGTGTGGCGGATGACAGAGTCAAGGTCGCACTGCTCACGTGGCAGTGCCAGAAAGCGGTGCAAACTGAAGGACAGTGATCTATGGCAACAGTGATAAGCATTATCTTCGTACGGACCGATTATAACAGCTCCTCTTGTAAAGCACTTTTTTTTTTTCTCCCCCGTCCCCATTTTCCGAAATAAAGTCCATGAGAACTGTGGGGCCCAACGAGAGTAGTCTTGCCCAACGCCAGAAATCCTACGCCTTCCACCACCCGCTTGTATATTTACTGTCTGAGTGTCGGAGGTGAGGCGCGGGGCAGGACACTGCTACTGGCGCGCAGTAGCCCACCCGCCGGATGCCCGCCCCTCACCACAGGGGGTAGGTAGGTAGGTCCATGGCTACTTGTTCCCCGAGACACAGCCTCAAGTAGACTTTCCCTTACTTCATCCCGTTGCTATAGCTTCTATCTTAAGATTTTCTTGATTTTTATTCCATCTGTGAGTAACAATCATCTTAAAACTGATCAAACTAACACGATATTTATGACTGTTTCAGGTCCCCGGGCCAACCAACCAACCAACCAACTTCCCCCCGAGGGAGAGCGTCCAGGAAGTAAGGGTGTGCAGGTCGGGCGGCCGTGGCCACAAGCACCTCCTCACGGGTGGTAGGGACTGGAGCAGGTCACAGTAATGTAACAGATGTGTGTCAGTTACTGTGGTCGCCTGTACCAGGAACAAGAGGCCATCTGTGAGGCTGCACCAGGAAGCTGTGCAGACCGCCACCCGGGCCGCAAACCCTCGCTCCCACCACCAACCTAACCAGACGAAGAAGAACACTGGTTCTCTTTGTTCTCCGGAGGTAAAACAACAATGCATCTATGACTCAGGAAACTACAAGAACGAAAGAACAAGAGAACGACCACACAGCCCCGGGCGGAGGTGTCGAACGCGTCTCTCAAGACCCCTCTTGACCGGGAGGTGTCAGGCAGTGTCAGCCACAACCCACCCAACATGTACACAAGTATTCCTGACCAACTTTGTCAAGGGTTCTTTGTTCGTATCTCATTCACTAGACTAGAAACAAGTTCTCGGCCGGGGGAAACACCCATAGAGTCATCATAATTACACGACCTGGCAACAACAAACAACGTTAAGAGCGTGGCCCTAGGAAGAGAAGTGCAGGACTTATAGTGATGAAGTGGCTGGGGATGTCCGGAGTGGGCGGGCAGAAGCCGTTAATAAAGGGTCCTTTGGTGGGGTGTATCCTGCTCCTGTTGCTGGCCCAACCCAACCACTGTGCCCACCACCGCCACCACCACCCGACGCTTACAGTAAGACCAAGCAACCAACCAAGCCTCTGTTTCCATCACCTGTCCACCAGCCATCACATCTCCCATCATACCTTACATGTCCACCAGTCATCACATCTCCCATCACACCTTACATGTCCACCAGTCATCACATCTTCCGTTACACTTCACCTGTCCACCAGCCATCACATCTACTGTCACACCTTACCTGTCCACCAGGCCCCCAGACCATCATCATAACAACAACCACCCACAATTCCTATTATGAATAGCACTAACCTTATTGCTACCTTTACTGACACCTGTAATATTATGGAAGTGTCGCTGCCATCACCAAGTACTCTACATTACACTATTCCTTGCAGTTACTGCCCCTGCTTTTATCACTCCTACTTCCACTGCTGTGCCACCTGCTACAACTCTTCCAACACTATAATACATTCAAACTCTGACTACAATACAACTCACACTCTCAATACAATAAACTGAATCTAAAATTTTGAAAGTACTTCTAAGCCATGACTGGGATCAATTAACGATGGGAGGAAATTGGCCCAAATTTGTGAGACTGTATCATCAGAAAGGAGTACAGTATCACTCCAAAGGAGACCAATATAACCTGCTCCTACTTGGACTGCAGCCTTGGAGGTGCTTCAGAAGCCTTGTAAAATGCATCCTGAGGTTGCATAATTAGCTAAGCTCTCACCATCCAGTCTCCTCTCCTCTGGTTCAAACTTATCATTATGGCCTTAGAGATGTTTCCTTACTTCTTCATCTAACTTCTGTATTTTTCATTCCTGGTTCTGATTCCTCACTAAGTCTCAACTTCATAAAGCCTCTCAGTTCATTCACATGCTTCTTCAAACAATGTCTCCAGTAATACAGTGAAACATGAACTCAAAAGCTAATAGAAATGTATTTCATTTTTTCATGTTGAGCATTCAGTTAATTTGTCATGTGAGACCCAAGTCTCCATTCACACACAAATTAGTTACAACACACGTGATCTCAGATAATTTCTCTGGTATCATCTGATAAATTAACCATCATCAGTTCTCTCCATCTTTCCATAACTTCTGTGGCCTACCTACTCTATATATACTTTACCAATATACAATAAATCCTCTTAAAGAACCTGCAACCTATGTTTTGCATGATTATGCCATCTAAGACTATCATCAGTGCAACTTTCTAATGACTCTTTCACATTAATTATACTGCTCTAGTTTACTGCTTAACCTGACCTATAAAAACTACCTGGGGTTTCATGCTCATCCATCAGGCTTGGAACAGCTATTTGTTCATGCATATTATTCAAGCTAATAAATATTCATAACTTTGGTAACGATAATCATACCATCATAAAAAATCATAATGAACATAATGAAAATAATGAGCAGTATATGTATACAAAAAGAACTCATATTTTCTACCTTTACAGTACTTTTGAAGACCAATATCCTTGTATGATCAAGAAACGGTTTCCCTTATACCTTCATGAGCTGAAATGAAATGAAACATTATATTAAAACATTATGAATATCCATGGATCAAGTGAATTTTCTTACTGTTTGCTCCATGAAGGAGCATCAAGAAACTGTTCATTAGAATGTAAAGTCTCTGAGAATTTGGATTAGATCTTTTGGGAGGAAATCTAGAAGTGATAAGCTCTAGTGGACACTGTAGCTTCTACATAGCTTAAAGTACATGTAGTTTCAGAGCAAAATTGTTAAATCATGAAGCAAGAAAAATACTGCAAGCAATGCTAAAGACATGTTGCTGTAATACATATAAACAACACTTGTGTGCACACAGACATAAGATAGAAAGCAGTTATGTGTATATCTATAGCTTATATTTTTCTAAAAACTTTGATCTGCCCCCTATTTTTAAAGGTAGGTTCACCACCTTCTTAAAACTTTGACAACTCTGCTTCTTACTTCAACATTTCTTTACCCATTCCTTATGTTTAACCTATGGTCTGATTTCAATTTGGGATTTTGTCAATGATTATAGCTTTCAGTGTACAGAGAAATGCCATATGTATTCAACAAACAAAAATACATCCAGAGCAGGGTACTGTTTAGTCAGTATGATGAACAGCTGATGGGGATAATTTTCTAATAAATTTAGTCTTGTTTGCCTGTAAGAAATGAGTTTGATGATTCATGTTTATGACTAATCAAGATTCACTTGCCATATCAAATAACTTTCTAATAATCCAGCATAAATCAGACAGTAAGGGGCTCCTTTCTTATTGGTAGAATACAAAAGGCTGCTTTTCTCCTGTTGTAATGTTCTTGAGAATTCACCTTTACATCTTGAACTCTGGCTTCAACCTTCATCCCAGGGAAAACAATGTCACTTTTCACCTCAGTTTTCACTTATGCTGCTATGAAGGCTTCCAATATTTAGCCTATTGTAACATATCATCTCTTATACAACTGTGTAATATCTTTAATTTCACTTCATAGAGATCATAAGACAATACACAAAATATAACTGGGCACAACTTTAACCCTTTCAGTCTGCAATTAATTTTTATGGCCCATCCCAGTGAACAATACAAAACTTTTCTGAAAATTTAGGACTTAACTGTTTTTAGTTTAGGAAAAATATGTTATCTATCAGACTGGCAAATCATATGTATGCAAGATATATCACTTACATTTCATAATTTTTTATATGATTAGTTGCAGTTAATTGTCAAAACTAATGTTTTCTCTTATGAATTAGGAGTTCAGCATTTGTCATTTAGGAAAAATAACTTACTTACCCAACTGGCTAATCATAAGCAAAGGTAGAATGGGATCAGCATGGCCATGGGAGCTGTAGATGGGGGTGGGCCAGACTCAAAAGAGTCCATAGAAAAGGTGCATACCTTCCTATCATGGTCCTATTGGGTTAAAGAGGCTTCAACCAATTCCAGTGACTCATCCTTTGTTTGAGTTGCCATCTATGGCCAGCCAACAGAGCCTAAAATGCACACAGCATTTAGCATGAAAAGGGGAAATTACATGTGTCGACTGACATTCATTGCACCCAGCTACATAAAAAATTACTGACATCCATAACACTGAAAGGGTTAATGAATGCCCAAGGAGTCAAATCATTCTACTAATTCCTAAATACTTCTAACTAAATGTAAGTTATAATAACATTCAAAGATGCTAGTGAAATGCACAATTATAATAAAAGAAAACAGGGGTTTCATGGGTCAGAGAAGTATTGTTATTTATGCATAGGCGTTTTGCATTTATATCAGAATTACCAGCACAGTTCAGTAATGTGTGATATCATTTTGTTTCATAAATCCTGCAGGTTGGTACTGTTAAGCTGCGTCCAGAACGAGATGCTCTAACACCACCTACTGTGACATCATTCCGACCACCTGATAAGTAAGGCAAAACCATCATTCTATATCAAAGTTTTGGCATAGCTAACAATAACAGCTACAAAACAGTCATTACATCTTATTCTCCATTACTATACTTAGTATTGCCCTCATGTCTCCAGATGATCTTTCTGTCCAACTCATCTTAGGTCCCTCTCTTTAGAACTTTGGTGAATCCATGGCATCTGACAAGACATGGCACAAGTCTTTGCTTACTATATACCCTTTCTTTGGCTCCTCCAATTCTTCCTGTTCTCTAATGCATTGTTTTCTTTCCAGTTATTCAGACATAGTACTCACAAAAGGAGCAGCTTTTCCCTTTACTCTGTCAACAGCAGCAACTCTCTTGATTTTCTTCAATCAGCTATATATATTTTTGACAAACAATCTTTCCTCAACCTCAAAACGGGCTTGGCATTATTTGAAATCTTTTTTTGTTTCATACATATACATTTGAGTGATACTCAAAAGAAAGAACATGGGAGCACAAAATTTACATATATTCTAAACTTAAGTATCAAATCTTCATAAACTGTATATAAATAATATGGTATCAGAGTTCTATACTTTGAGTAAACATGAAAATTTATCTATTTATGACATATACCAGTTAGATAAAGAATTAAGTTATCTTAGAAATTTCACTATGCTATGCAGCCTTTTTTCAAAGTTCACTTTTAAAGGGTAGTAATGTACCTTGCAGAGGAGAAAATGGGAAACATGCTGTTGGCTTAACTGTTCGAGGTGAACAAAGCAGCAGCAACAGCCCACCAGTGGTAGCCAGTCGCTTACCTTCCAGCGCCACCTACTCAGCCTATCCTCGTCACAATATCCAACAAGGTGCATATTACCACAGGCCTACTGCACCAATTGCAACAGCTATCTCAGGTTCAAGGCCTTATGCAGGTCTAAATGAAGATAATCCTCTCTTTGACCGCCAACAGAGAATCTCAGCATCCAAAGCCCAAAGTATACCTGCTTTAACACCACGAGGGAGCCGTGTATCTGCAGCTACATTGACACCCACAAGTAGATATCAATCTATGCATCTAGATGCAGGTGCAAGTGTAACATTATCATCAAAGAGAGCAGTTCCTGAGCCTATGGAGAAGAGTCAAGCATTAAATGTGAACCCAACTGAAGCAGAAGGTGGATGGGCTGAAATGGACACTGCAGGAAAGGGTGGTGTGTCAGAGGGAGGCACTGATGTGATGGGCAGTATATGGAGGAGAAGGAGTCACAATCCTCATTCTTCCTATAGTCGCCATGACACTTTTGGCCATAACATAACTGAGGATTTAACACATCTTGAAAATGAGTAAGTAGGTCCCCCGTTTGTTTTCTTATTTTTTCCCATAGAGTATACAGTAAATCCACTGTAACACTGATACAGAACTAAAAAAGATGAAAATCCTCCTACCTTAAATTAGGGCACTCAGTTTATTTCTGTCCATCATTATCATTTTCATTTTCTGACAGTACAAAAAAATGTGACATGAACAATTTCCTCCATGCAACAAGGTCTTCTTCACAAGTCAGCAAGTTTCAAGACCACTAAGTTACTCACCTTCATTCATTCACTTACTTATTCACACCATCACACATACAATGAATTGGTAAACCAACTAGACACCCTAGGGTTACTTTAGATGTGAAGAAACTGTTGCTACTAATCAAAAAAGCTAAACAAAATACATGACTTACATGTAGAAGTTAAGAAACATGAAACAAGTGTTACACTGAGAGAGAGAGAGAGAGAGAGAGAGAGAGAGAGAGAGAGAGAGAGAGAGAGAGAGAGAGTTTATCACTCGACAAATAGTTAAGAAAGGATGTTCAGTATATCTGTAAAGTGTACCAAGTTGTCGAAATATATACAACAGTAAAGAGAGAAAGTTTTTCAAATTCAAATCTTAAGTGTTATGTACATTTATTCAAAACAAAATTTTGAGCACTGATTTACCATGCGCTGTAATCAAGCTAATATACTGCATTTGGCCCACACAGAAATTACTTATCAGATGTAAATACCAAAACACAACATTTTTCATTTGTAGTTTTACTTAAATATTTTTCCTATAGTATCTTCTTACAGCACCTACCTTTTAAAGATGTAGAAAACTAGATTTTTTTTTTATTTACAAACCATCCCCTGATTATCTATTTTTTATGGTGGTGTTCTAAAAATAATTTTCATTAGCATGGAAGGGTCACCCTCAAGAGGCCTTAGTTTTCATAATTTTGCTGTATTTTGTGATAATCTTTTTCATGCATGTTTGTCATTTTCCGTGACAGCTAGGGAAAACAAGGAACAGAAGAAATTGCCTCATTCACTCTCTGTCTTGCATAATGCACTGAAACCATAGACCCCTCTCCATAACCAGGCACCACACACTTATCCTTAGTGTCCCCTACCCACTTCATATGCACTGGTTCAGCCCACTGACAGCACATATGTGTACCATATTGCTCCGATTCACCCTGTCTCTTGCATAACTCACACCTTCCTGATGTTCAGGCCCCAAATCAGTTTTGGTTTACCCCTTTTCCTTGTTCCTTCCACTTCTGACATGTTTACCCTCTCAGTCATCCTCTCCATATGGCCACACTATTTCAGCATAACCTTTTCGGTTCTCTTACACAATCCTCTTCCTAATATCTCTCTCTCTCTTAGCCTTACCCTCTTCACATCACATATCCTCAAATATTTCATTCCCAGCACATCTACCCTATTCTTTATATTTTTGTCAAAGGAACATGCTTTATATTCTTACAGCAACAACAAAACTACTATGCCATCAAACATAACATCTTTGCCCTTAAAGGCAGTGACCTCTCTTTCCACATATTCATCAATTTGTCCAGGATCTTTACCCCTTACCCACCCTATGACTCAATTCTTCTCCCTTAGTTCCATTCCACTCCCAGATATCAAACACATTCCACTTCCTCCAAGTACTCTCCATTCCAACTTACACTCTACATAACTGAGTCTCTTCAATGTTAAACCTAAAATCCTTGTTTTTATTCACATATACTCTCAATTTTCTTCTGTCACACTCACCCAAGTTTAAACATCAGGTTCTGCAGTTTCTAACTCAAATCTGCCACTAGCCCCAAGTCATTACCAAACAACTGGCTCATCTCCCAGGAAACCCTACCCTAACAGACTGCATATATGCTTTCTTTCCAAGACTCTTGTATTCACCTCCCTCACCACTCCATACATACACAAATACAGAAATCAAACAGCCATTGTGACATCACATCACCCTTACTACAGACACGCTTTCACCTGGTACCACTCCCCCTCCTCTCTACCTACTCACACACATGCCTTACTCTTTTAATAAAAACTCTTCAGTGCTTCTAGTAGCTTTCCTGGCACCATATATTCAAGACACCTTCCACATAGTAGCTCTGTCAACCATATTACATACTTTCTCCAAATCCATAAATGCCATATGCAAGCCCTTCTATTTCTCTAAGTATTTCTCGCATACAATTTTCATAGCATACATCTAATCCACATTTTTTCGACACCTGAGGGCACATTCTCCCTCCTCAATCTGAAACTCTGTGCATGCCACCACCTTCTCAATCACCACTCTCCCATATTATTCATCAAGCTCACTTAACAAACTTATACCTATGTTTTGTGAACATTCATTTTTGTCCCCTTTGTTTAAACAATGGCACTATACAAGCATTCTGCCAACCCTCAAGCACCTCATCATGAGCCATACATACACTAAAACTCCTAACTAACAATAACTACACTATCACCTCCTATCTTGAGAAATTCAACTGCACTCCCATCAACTCTAGCTATTTTACCACACTTCATCTACAGATAAGTTTTCACCACCTCTTTTCTTTTCACCAAACCACTTCCCATGACCCTCAAACTTCACATACATCCACATCCAGATCATCCCACATCTGCCACCTTAATAAAAATATGAATCCATAAAATGAACTGTCCTTTGGAAAAGTATGTTTTCAATAAAAAAAAAATCATCTTTACAGATATGCACCACGTTCAAATCAAGGAAGAGGAGCTCATCAAACTTTCTCATATTCCCCAGATATAGAATACTCAGCACAGAATTCAAGAACACTTATCTATCCACAAGAAGAAGGTGCTACAGGTAATTCCAATAGGCATAATCATTACCAACAGCCATCTGAGTCTAGAGAAACCTCAAAAAACATTTTTGGTAGAGGAACTTTGTCTCGCAATCCTACACATCATGTTCGTCAACCTGTTCATCGAACATCTGGTCCCTTTCACAGAGGATACATGTCTAAAGACAATAGCCAGCAGAGGCATATCAATCATAAGTATGATCAAGTGGGAAATAATTCTCATCATGACAACTCATCTATTCAAAACACAGACAGAAAAACAACCTACCAAAATGCTCTATCCACTACTATAATCCCTCACAGACCCCTTAGTATGAGGGAAGTTCAACAGTTGAAAAATATATCTGAAATAGGAGATTTACTGCACTTTTTAAAAAGGAAAGGCATTGCATTTGGTCAACTTCTTGAATTTGTAAAAAGTAGAGCGACTAAACAAGAAGTCTTAGATTTCCTTGACAGACCAGACATTTTAACAACTACATACAAACCACCAGTAACAAAATCCTTCAATGAATCTCCAACTAATTTTTCATTTAGGGATGAAGATTATGAAGTCACTGCTTTAAGAAAAAAATCCCATCTGTTAACAAAGTCAAGTGAGACCTCTAATATACCTCTACTTTCCAATACAAATTCAGATACATCCTTTAATGAAGGCATCATGCATGACTCTACAGAATCTGATACATCATATAGCCACAGCACTCTACTGTTTACAAGTCCGGAGGATGGACTGAAAGATGATGAACTTACAAAAGAAAGTCAAAGAAATGGAGATCAAGAAAAACAAAGGAATAGAAAGAAAAACAGAAAAGACAGACGTAAAAACAGAAAAAATAAAGGAAATAAAAAGAAGAGGCAAAGAGGTAGGAAGGAAAAAACAAAGACCCACCCTGATTTTGTTTTTACCACAGTAATACTACCAATAAACAAAGAGAGTGATGTACAAGATGTAGAAACATCAGAAACCCAATTGCCATATACTCCAAGATCATCCACAAAAGAGCCACCTGTTTTAATTGTGGAATCAGGCATTTCAAATTCATCATCAGTAACACCCATTTCACGTACCATTTCTTTTCCTAATCAAACACAAGTTGTAACACTGCCAACCGAAAGGGCTCCAGTTACTCCATCATCCTCAACAACCACATTACCACTAATACCAACAACTTTATCAGATACATCAACAATGGAAAGAAACCCACTTACCTCAAGATCAACCTCATCTTCTATGCCTGAAGAACCTCAAACAGACATTCCTACTCTATCACCTCCGAACAAAACTTCAGAGGTATCTATCATTTCTATTGCTGTTATGAAAGCTCCAATAAATGAAACAAGAAAAAAGCATGGTGATGAAACAGTATTTGAGTATAGTAAACCATTGACAAAGAGACCAAAGCAGCACAAACCACATCAAGATATGTATGGATTGCATAATGACAGTCTCAACCCACCAAAGGTAATGCTTGAGACTCCTCAGCACACCTTAGCACCAACTCCCAAGAAAACTGAAAATGAAATTGGAAGAAGAACCAATCTTGTACCAGAGCAACATACAGATGACTACGTTTTCCCGATCAAAGGCATCTTAATTATCAGTGGAGTGATGGGTGCACTAGCAGTTTTCACACTAGTGGTTCTTATATCATATGCAGTCATTAAGTGCTCCAAAAAACCTGTTGTTAATAATTACCAAGTTTCAGAGCAAAAGCCAACAACCTAACAAAGACCATTTGTAATTTCATAACTTCATGTAAACAAATGCTTTAACATAAACCTTAAAGACTAAAGTACCTCCATCAAAGAAAAGCTCACCACCAGAATTACTCAAAGCAGTGATTAAAAGCATTAAGTATATAAACTAAATCATACGGACATTGTCATGTTATTAATCAATTTAGTGTAATCACATTAAATCTATTTTACTTACTTTCATGTCATTGCCCTTCAAATTGGAAAACAATAACACCCCTTGCAGTGTATCCCTTCTCTTCCCAAACAAGGGAATATACTGTAGACATTGCTAACAAAGGGGAAAAATTCACATGTATATCATGTGATGCCTAGTAATGTCAGTAAGGTACTTTACTGGAAGGCAGGTTGGTTAAAAAGCATCATGTGTGACTATAAGTTTGATTCATGTTTGTCAGCATTGAAACAGTGGATTTCTGAATGAATGCAGTCATTCAGTTGTGGATGAGCCACCATTTGAGAAATGCCAGATTGTTTGTGGTTTGTAGTACTAAGGAATCTTGAGATGCGATGTTAGTTTTCTGTGTAACAAACCATAAGAAAATCACTTGTTAGGGGAAATGGTGAATGACCATGCAGGATGAGGCTTCAGATAAAAATGAAGATAATGGGGACTCCATTAAGGGGGTCACAAGTTTTTCAGGTGGTTTTACTGTAAGTGATGAGCTGAGGATAATACTTTTAATGAGGTCTAAACTGACAAGCACAAACGTGTAACACAAGTTGGGAGATGCAGATAATTTGCTGCTGAGATCGCTGTTGCACTTTATAGGTCCAGCTGCTTTAATAGAACTGCTTCTTGAGAAAAATGTCTATCTATATCTCTAATGCCTGTTCCCAACAAGAAAAATGTCATATTCAGAAAACTAATCTGAATATGAAAACTTGTGATGACTGGCTTAAAACTGCTTAACTAGCAAAACCAATCTAACATCTAACTGATAAAAGGTGCTACAAAGCTACTTGGAATTACTCAAGAAAAATCAATGAAATCACAGTAACTACAAATCAAATATGCCAAATAATTAGTCATAATTACTTCTACAATGATATGTTTAAAAAATTATACATAGAAGTTACTCTAACTACAGTGCTTTCAAATTTACAAACCAGAGATCATGATTTGCATTAGCTTTTATATTCTTTATTCTTAGGATTGCATATTTCTTACAGAAGATGACACTAATGTTTTCTGCTTTTGATAAACTCATACCCTACCTCAAGATTTTACAACAAAAAATGTGACCAGTCTATGAAGAATCTTGCCATCTAATGCATACACTGTGATAATAAGTTCTGATTTTTCTCTGAAAATACCTGACGCATTCTTTTCTTTTCACTACTAACAAAAAGGCACTCATCACAGGCCACATCTAGGATGGTAAAATTAAAAATGCATCATGAGCTTCTAAGGTCATCATATATCCTGACTCTTCATTTAAGATATATATTACAAGCTGAAAAAAAAAAAAAAATCAAGAAGTTAAAAAGTTCCATAGTCTAGATGTGGAAGGATAGAAGCAAACATTTTCTCATACAATGTATTTTCCATATCTTAAAAAATTACAAGGTGCATATATGTAAAACAATGTATTTCATGTTTTCTTCTTAGTGAAAGATGCATGACTTAAAAGTATTTGCAAATTTGCAAACCTTTTACAAAACTCCTTTATAAAATTTCTCATAAATTCAGTCTACAACTGGATTAACATGCTACTGCACCATCATCAATTTTTTTCAACAGCTATGTACACTTAGACTATACAATACTAGAAATCAAAAAAGTATCCATGCCCGCATGCTACAGAGTGATCCCTTCACTTCCAAAATTGGGTATTAGTTTTAATCTAATGCCTTCAGTACAGTTTTCTAAGCAAATAAGTTTCATATGTCTGTTCCTCATTATTTTTCATTTTCAGGGCATTGTTTCTTCTCTCTATAACACTACTCATCATTGAACTGTTTAGGACTGTACTCTTCTGAAGGAGTAGATTTCATATGAGGCCAAATGAAAATGTTGTTAGTAACTTTTTCAGTATTTGTATCTTACAATTCTAGACTAAAAAATGGATCATGAATATTCACATCAGGCACTGGGTATATTAATAATGTATTTTATGCAAGGTCTTTCACCAATGAAGCACTTGTATTGTACTCCAGCTGAAGACTTCATTCACTTTACAACTGGCTTTTTTATCCATAAGACAAGTCTCACTTGGAGATGCGTGATGACAAATATGATGCTGCATCCTTTAAAATCTTCTTTTCACATATCAACTGAGAACGGATGAGTGTATCAAAACCTGATAAAGTTGGCAGAGCTGCTTCATCATCCTGGTAGGGAATATGTGCAGTATTTATTCATCTAAAAATATATTACATGTACTACACACCATCTTTCATAACCAAAACAAAGCAATACATGCAAAAGCCTCCCCATACTTTCAGCGTGAATCTCAAACTTTTTTACAAGTAAGAACTAACATTTGTTATATAGCTACTGAGTAAAAAGAAATTAACTAAAGCTACAATATATGAAAATAAAATATCTATCTCTAACACTCTTTCCCCACTACATACATATATAATCCCCTACAAGTGCTTACTCCTTTGCTCAGAACATCTGTTCAATGGTTAGAAAAGTAACTACACTAATCATAGAACTAAACCCTCCATAAACAGATCCCAGCTTCAAATCTACCACAAGAGGTACTACAACACACATAAGCTTTGTTAATAAGTAAAACCATTTGATTATGAAGCCCAAATCATTTAGATGAAACAGCGGTGGCAGGATGTAAATCGTTTTCCTCATTCACATACCAATTCAAAATTGAATAAAGCTTCTCAACACAGAAAGGTAATTTTTATGAGTGACTGGGTGAGCTGTTTCCCTACTTTTAAAGGCATTTATAACCATTCTGGATGAATAACATGAAATAATTATCTTTAATCTGCTTCCAAAATGTTCACTTCAAAAAGTAATAAAGCTCCTGCCAACTGCTGGGGATAAGTCCCAGGTACAAGGCCTAAATGAAATGGAGGGATAGGAATAGTACCTTAAGAGAACTACCTTGCTTCCTATAATCAACACTTGAATATTGAATAATGTTAAATTTTAAAAACAGCAAAGTGCTTATTGTATGAGAGCAAAAAGTAATGATTTGCAAATAAATAAAGTAATAATATCAAGGCAACATATCATCCCTGATCTCACCCTTCTATATCCTACCAAAGCAACCAGCCAGGTATGCTGCACAAAAGGCTGCCTCAAACTTAGCCCTATCAACACCATCTACTTATGCCAGTCCAACAGCATCTCCCCAGCAATGGTGGTCTGCCAGGATGAGGAACATGCAGCCTCCAGCACGTGACACATGGCCAATGTGCAGAAAATATTTTAGTGCACCATAGAAAATTGTGGATACTCAAAACTTGATGCTGTGGTTGGTAAAATGGTATATTCTATTTGAAGTTTGCAGATTTAAAACTGCAGCAGGAAAAAAGGACCTCTATAAAGACAGAAACCCTATTCTTAATTGTTCTATCTGGTGATTAATGAATGATGATCTCAAGGTTATTCAAACTACTAGTGAAAATTCTAAGAGTTGGCTTTAAAATCTGCACCTACTATACCAGTATCCAAGTCTGAAGTACTAAATATAAATAAAGCTGTAAGTAATATACCTCCAGTGAAGTACAATAAGCTCGCATGAGAAGTGCAACTCTTGTGTTGAGGAAATTCCATGTCTTATCTTGAACCATTGTGCCCACATCACAGTCTTCATGAAGTAGCCCCTTTGCCTTTTCTCCATCATCTTTCCACTTGTCTAAGGAAGCTATGAAAAAAGATATATATATACATATATATATATATATTTTTTTTTTTTCAAACTATTCGCCATTTCCCGCGTTAGCGAGGTAGCGTTAAGAACAGAGGACTGGGCCTTTTTTGGAATATCCTCACCTGGCCCCCTCTGTTCCTTCTTTTGGGAGAAAAAAAAAAAAAAAAAAAAAAAAAACGATATATATATATATATATATATATATATATATATATATATATATATATATATATATATGTTCAAATTACTGGTGTATAAGCCTGTTGGGTATACCTGGTAAGGTGAATGGAAGAGTGGTGATCGATGAGGAGTGATGTGGCTTCAGGAATAGATGTGTGCATTAAAAAATCTGAGTGAAAGACACTTGGAGGATGTGGCACTTATAGACCTAGAGAGATTGCAGGAGAGGATTGACAGAGATGCCTTGTGGAAGGTTTTATGGATATATGGCACAATAGGAGAGACACAAAATCAGTGAGGTAAGGCCCTACTTCATCATTCAACACCCTCCAGCAACAACATACAGGAAAGTATACTACTTATAACATCTTTGATTATGTACAGTGCAGGCATACTCTGCCAGAAAAAGAAAAAAAAATTTTCTTTTGTTGCCAGTATACAATAGCTACTTTAATGAAAGTAAGCTGCAGTAGAAGCATGACTCGGTGAGACTAACAGGTATGAGATTGGCTCGTGGAAAATTTAAGAATATGTAATTGATTGCTGAGGAAAAGTGAGGTAACATGGCAGTGAGAGGTGGCTGGAGACAGACCATATCCAAAACTTAGAGCAGTGGGTTGGTGAAGAATACAAGCTTCAGAATGCATAGGCCCTCATATCTTCTTGCAGCGCTGAATGTAGATGTGGGTGAGCACAAGTGGATACAAAACTGGCCTCAACTCATGACAGACTGATTACCTGCTGGATGAGTTTATCCCTAGTAACTATGAGTTGCCTTATTTTTGTAATAATCTTTGACAATTCTTGCAACACTGATATATCATATAAGTTCAAGTGTATGATTATGTACGTGTGATACATGCTTGCGAGTTATGATAAATCTCTTACATTATGCTGCTTTACACTTGTCTGCCATTTTCCACACAGGGAGGTAGCAGCAGAGAGAGATAAAGAACAGACTAATTTTCTCACAACTACTCCCAAGATTTTGTGTAAATGCACCAGAGCTCCTATTAACAAGGAACTCCTGTCTAAGGGTAAAAGGTATACAGACATGTACCTACAGTATTACTTAAGCAAGATTGACACAGTGATAACACCAAAATGATGCAAGCAATAATCCCATACTTCTTTCCATACAGTCAATTTCTTCTTACCTTTATCCATACAAAATACCCTGGTGAAGGCCAAAAGTCCTGGAGAAATAGGATGGGGTCCTGGAATAAGCATGAAAGAGCCAGAAGATGGTAGGCCTAGAGATGACAAAAGTGCCACTTTTTCATCATGAAGCGCATCATTCTTGCTGACACCTAGTTTGATGGCCAAACTGTCATTCTTGTTCTCTGTAAAGGAAACACTATCATATTCTATATTCAATCTACATGACACAATCAAATTCAGTGCAACTAAATTGGTGTGACTGTCATCCAAAGAGATACTACTGTAAAAGCAGTGAATGGGCTATCCTTTTACCATTTTTCTTTCTCCTGCAAAAATTTCTCTCTACTTCTATTGCCAGTCCACCATACATTTCTAAACTATGCATCATCCTTGAGCTTCCTATTTCCAGTTTCTTTAAATTTCTCCTCTCTTCTATCATTTTCTGCTTTTCACCTTCTAAATTACCTTTTGCAACAATATTCTGCCACATACTTCTTTGTTTAGAAACTTACCTCAATATTCTAAAATAAGTGCATAATACTGTTACAGTTCCCCAATATAATGTGTTTCATGGTCTTACACCTAATCAGGGTACATTACTCACATGAATCATATCTACGAGGCCAGATATAATTCTAACAAAAATAATAATGTCACACATATCAAAATATCAACCTACCTTTGAACACAAAACCATTATGAAGGAAAAGTTCAGTGTTGGGACGCTGGCTATAGTAAATGGTAAACTGGTCCCCAGCCTTGAACTCTCTTTGTGCTAAACACACACTGCAGTTTTTCTCATCATCATAATCTGTTGAGTACTGAAAATTTTGGCAGACATTAACAACAGTCTCTACCGCGATCATGCAAAAAAACACCTGTGTACAGCACTGATTAAATAATCACACATTATAAAACTTTATACCCAATCTTTCTCCCACCCTAGCAAGGTAGTGCCAGGCACAAATGCAAAAATCCTTCACTGTCACATGTACATTCTTTAGCTATTAAGTATCAGTGAATGATACCATTTCCTATCATCAAAAGCCAAACTGCTCAGACACACACTGCAGTATTTCTCATTATAATCTATTGAGTACAGAAAATTTTGCCAAATATAAATAACAATCCCTGCCCAGTGGTAACAGGTGGTCATATTAGCAAACATCTGCTAGCGACACAGATTAAATAACTGCACATCATGAAATTTTTCTATACCCAATTCCTCCTCCCACCTTGGCTAAGTAATATCAGAAACAAACAAAAAATAGCCTCACTTGCAAATACCTATTCTTTAGCTGTCGAGTATAATGTAATGATACCATAGCTTAACATCAACAGCCAAGTCCCTCTGACTCCTCTAAGACTTACCTAGACCATTTCAAATGCTCTGGTTCACCCTAAAAAAAGGAAGTGAAAGGATATAGTGAGAGAGGCTCTGGGGCATGAGGGTCTAGACTCGGACTGAGCCCAGCAGAACACCACTAGTGACTTTTACCCATTTCAAGAACGTTTTCCTAACACATGTCCGTTGTCCCCTTCCAATAAAGTAATATGATTGTGTGTGTGTATGTGTGTGTAGTTACCTATTTGTACTCTAACATGAGGGAGTTTAAACTTGTGAAGCACTATATCTTGAACATTCTATTTCTAACTTTTTAAATTTCTGTACTATCTCCAAATTTACTATATCCTGGTACAGTTTATTCCATTCAGCCATCATTCTTATACCGAAAGTACTTCACATATTCTTTATCAAGTTTCTTGCTTAATTTCAAGTCATGTCCTCTGGTTGTTCTATCCCTAAATCTCTTGAAAAACAGTTCATTGTCTGCATCATCAATGTGCATTAAGAACTTAAAGGTTGTATTCAGGTCATCCCTCATTTTCTTCCATGGTGATAAATCTAAGGCCTCTAGCCTTTCCATGCAACTCAGTTCCCTTAATTCTGGTACCAACTTTGATGCTTTTCTCTGAACCTTCTTTCTGACCTCTCTTTGCTTTTTTAGTTGTGGTGACCATACCTAAGAAGAATAATCTAATTTTGGGCTCATGTATGATGAGGAGAGCTTGCTCAATATTGCTTATCTATCCATGAACTTGAATGCAATTCTAATACTTGCTAGCAGACAACTGGCATCCTATGAAGGGACTATGACAACATTTCAAGCCCAATTATACTCCCAATCTCTCACACAAAAGAGATTCCTGCACTTATTTCCTTCTAGATGGCATTCATATTGAAGCCTTCTTTCTCTGTAACTCATCCTCATTACTTTACATATGAATGGTTTGAACTTCATCAACTCTATATCAGATCAACAATGTAGTGTGTTAAAGTCCCTTTCAATTAGTAAACATGGGAAACTACTTTGCACAATCTAAACAAATGTAATGCTAATAAAAAATGATACTTACAATCCCTTCCTCATGGTTTGCCATATCCCAGGCTGGGATGAGAGCCATTTGACCACTAGAACCTTTAACTGGAATCCGGTTCTGACGTGTCATAACTGTTGAGACAGCCCATCTGTTAAAACAAACTTAAATTGGTAGCTATCAAATTTAGAAAAAATGCACTACACAAACAACATGGTACATCTTTTAAGTGTAAAGCTAAAGTCACAGACAAAAAAGTCTTTATTAAGATCAGACCTTTAAAGAAACACAGAAAAGGGTAAAAGAAACAAACCAAAACATTTTTTTCTCCTTTCATTTCCAACACATCCATCCTCTTCCATACTTTCTCATTTACAACCCATACCTCACATCCATACAACAACATCAGGACTTCAAACATTGCCATCTTTCCTCTCCTAAACAATGACCTCTCTTTTCTGCATATCCTCAATGTTCCCAAGACCTTTGCCCCCTCCCTCACCCTGTGACTCACTTCAGCTCCCTTGATTCCACTCGCTACTATTTCTATTCCAAGGTCCCTAAAACATTTCACTGACTCCAAGTTTTCTCCATTCAAACTTACACTCCCAACTGACCTGTCTCTCTCCACTGCTAAAAAAAAAAAAAAAAAAAAAAAAAAAAAAAAAAAAAAAACTTGCTTTTATTCACAACTACTCTCAACTTTCTCTGTTCACAAACTGTCCTAAACTCAGACTCTAGCTTCTGCAGTTTCTCACTCAAATCTGCCACCAGCAACATGTTAAAAGCAAACAACTTACCCACCTCCCATACCTTCCCAACCCTTCTCTCCAAGACCCCTGAATTCACCTCCTTCACCATCCAGACATAAACAGATCTATTCACTTTAGAAACAAATGGCTTGAAATTCACTTATTTGTGTATAACAAATACATTTACAGATACATACACTGAAATGTCTAATAATTCAAAATGAAATAATAAAATAAAGAATGAACTTCAGCTGACATGAAAATTTTTACTTAACATTTCAACACATGTACAAGATACAAACCAAAGTTCTCTCATTCATATCCAGCAGGTTGTTCCCCATCAGGGAGGTAATTACATACATATCCCACCTTAACACACAGAAATTTATGAACATCTTACATTCAAGTCCACTAATGAGCCAATAATGTACATAACAAATCCATCAGTCTGTCCTTCACCAGCATCTTTATCCATCATGACATCTATTTCAACTCCATTCACACATACAAACTTGTGTCTGTTAGTCATTCTACATTCATCCTTTCTCCAAGCCCATACAGTCACTAAATTCATCCATTATTACTTTCACAATACCAGTTTTTCTTTACCACTATCTCTGATCATACCAAGTCCTGCCATAATACTGATCCCCTTGGAAAAAAATATTATCCTCTCATGCCAATAACATTTATAAAAACTTCATCACTCATTCTTATACTTTGTCATACCTGAATACATATTTTCCCTCCTATCCTTAATGATTTAATTGACTCAATTGGCCTTTACACACTGCCATTTCACCGCCCATAATGTTTCAAGGTACAAACCATGAAACAACATCTTTTCCTTACCTATAAGCATCAAATGTGAAGTAGTCTCTTATTGGCCAACTCTTAGCCTCTGGTGATGACTGTAGAATACGATAAAAGTATGAATACTGTCTTGCAATATTTCGAAACTGCTTCACTGCTTCTTCTGCAAATGAAACAAGTGACTGGAACAAACAATAATCATCCAAGAATACTCCTAAAACAGGAGCATAATTCACTGAATTTCTGAATTTCTTAATGTTTGACGTACATCTGAAATCTTATTTCATGTCTTAGGTACACACATGCACATCAACAGAAAACTTAAGAGCTTTCCTCTCCTTTTTCAGAAATTGTTCCCCCTCTTCCCACCTTAATAAGGAAGAGTTGGGAACAGGAAACTAAGCCTTAGAAGAATCTTCTCATTTAGTTCCTTCAAGTGTTCCTATCTTTAAAAAGTAATGTATGCAAGTCTGTGTATTTACAAATTATACTAATGTAAGTCCTGGGCCTTATATAAATAAGACAGAATATGTGGTGTGAGGTCCACTGATTGTGTATGGAATGACACCGTGTGAGGTATATTGATTGTGTATGGAATGACACCATCAGAATGAGGTGTGTTAGTAAGTACAGTCTGACTGGGAGGGCCAATAAGGGTGTGTTAAAATGGTGTAAACATATAAAGAGGATGAGCAATGAAACAATGACTAAGGGGATCTATTCCTAAAAAGAGTAGGGTGACATGAGGAGGAGACAACAACAATGATAGGAAGATGGAAAGAAATGTTTCAGATATCAAGATTTGAACATTGTGGAAGGTGAGAGGTGCATTTCGGAAAGGATGAACTGCATATGAAACATCAAAATATAACACTGATAAGTCTGTGGGGTATGGCTATGGATGATGGGCCCTGGTTTCTGTACATTATGCAAGACAGCTAAAGAGTGGAAGTGTGCATATGAGGCTACTGTTCATTTGTTTCTGACACAACTTCACTAAAGTGGAAAAAGCAAATACATGTCAAAAAATGCAAAACAGAGAATAAAGCTTTTGAAGCATGGAAAAATGTTAATATAATTAGTCATGAATGTCATATAAGACTCACCTAAAACTGGTGATCCCTTGAGAGTCTGAAGCTGTTGTGGTAAAAAGTATAAGGTGGTTGAATAAGATGAAGGCAAAATACGTAGGTATGGTTGCCATGATGACTGTGGGTTCACAAACTCCCCAAGTACATGTAAAGCCAAAGATACATTGCCCATGTGCTGCAAAATGGGGTCACGTTCTATCAGTGGACCTGGAGAAAGGAAGAATAAAATGAGATTTATACTAGGAAATGTATACAACTTATGGATAAAATGGTCAACTTTTATGGCAGAATTCTAAAAAAATCTACTTTTCTTATATTTACTAATTTCACTGCAATAATCTCTAACAGAAAACCAAATACAACTTCTACTTTATAAGTTTTTCAACTCATCTTTTATGTCCTAAACTTCTTACAAGCAAATCTATTCTCAAATTTCTTCCATTTCCTGGGCTAATTATGAGTATTTCTATCAATTCATACTTTTTTTCAAATTCACTCAATCACTCAACAATCCTAGGCACAATTCAGAATTTCATATGTAAGCTGAAATTTATTTACATGAGTGCAATCTTCATACCAAGGTATGACTTTCTGGCAGAATCCTCCGTCAGCATGGCTTCATATGGCACGGAAATTACCTCCTGTCCTTGTTTAATGTCCTCAACTGCTCTCAAACCATATCCCTGATTACCAAAATCTGCAATTTCTACACCACTGATCTGAAATCAATATATATAATGTGACTGCTTCCTCTGCTTTTTTTAAAAATTTCACAGTTTCTTAAATTGCAGGAAAAATGCAGTTACATTCTTTGTATTGCAAAAACTTACATAAATATTAACATTACTATTATTTCCATCATCATTAAAATCATTATCACTGTTATCATTATCAATATCACATCAATGGAAAAACAGGTGCTATATCTGATAACAGGAACCTGGATGTTCTGGCTCTAAGTGAAACTATGCTCAAGGAGAAGAATAATATTTTGGGAACGTCAGAGAGGTAGAGTTTGGAGTTAGTGTGTAGACAAGAGCACGACTGAGGAGGTTGGCACTTGGAATGAAAGAGGAGCTGTGATGTTTGTATAAGTGACTGAATAAGAATAACTCACCATGCTTCAATACATTATACATACCAAATATGATCTGCATTTCTACAAGGATTAATCATGGATGATCTTCAGAGTCAAAAAATCTGAGATCAATATGCAATACATTATTCAACATTATGAACAATTACAATGGCAACAAAATACAAACCATAATTTTCCTTTCCTTAAGCCATGACATAAAAGGTACCACTTGCTCCTCTCGGCAGTGTGTTGGCAGCTGGATGTCTGAAATATTATGTCATGTACAGAACCAATATCAATATAAAAGTTAAATAGAAACAATTATCTGAAGGAAAAAGTGAAGGTAACTACTTTTGTTTCTTACAACACTGATTTAAGCACTGCTAATGGGTTTCCCATACTCATACCTGGGTTCATACAATTCAGGCCTAATAAAAAAAAAAAAATTCAGATTCACTTTTGCAAAGTTGATTACTTTCTAGAATATGCATTATCATTCCTAAAAATTATAATCATACAATCACACTAAAATACATATATTACTTTCCAAAAATGCAAAAAAATCCTATGCTCCCAAGAATAATCATCCACAGGACCATTTCATTCACGTGGCAAAAAAATTCAAAGGTCAATTTTCAGACACTTCTTCCCTAAATCTTTGCATGCCCAAAAATATGTACCATATCATACATAGAATCAAGAAATTTTTTTTTTTTTTTTTTTTTTTTTTTTTTTTTTATACTTTGTCGCTGTCTCCCGCGTTTGCGAGGTAGCGCAAGGAAACAGACGAAAGAAATGGCCCAACCCCCCCCCCCATACACATGTACATACACACGTCCAGACACGCAAATATACATACCTACACAGCTTTCCATGGTTTACCCCAGACGCTTCACATGCCTTGCTTCAATCCACTGACAGCACGTCAACCCCTGTATACCACATGACTCCAATTCACTCTATTTCTTGCCCTCCTTTCACCCTCCTGCATGTTCAGGCCCCGATCACACAAAATCTTTTTCACTCCATCTTTCCACCTCCAATTTGGTCTCCCTCTTCTCCTCGTTCCCTCCACCTCCGACACATATATCCTCTTGGTCAATCTCTCCTCACTCATTCTCTCCATGTGCCCAAACCATTTCAAAACACCCTCTTCTGCTCTCTCGACCACGCTCTTTTTATTTCCACACATCTCTCTCACCCTTACGTTACTTACTCGATCAAACCACCTCACACCACACATTGTCCTCAAACATCTCATTTCCAGCACATCCATCCTCCTGCGCACAACTCTATCCATAGCCCACGCCTCGCAACCATACAGCATTGTTGGAACCACTATTCCCTCAAACATACCCATTTTTGCTTTCCGAGATAATGTTCTCGACTTCCACACATTTTTCAAGGCTCCCAAAATTTTCGCCCCCTCCCCCACCCTATGATCCACTTCCGCTTCCATGGTTCCATCCGCTGACAGATCCACTCCCAGATATCTAAAACACTTCACTTCCTCCAGTTTTTCTCCATTCAAACTCACCTCCCAATTGACTTGACCCTCACCCCTACTGTACCTAATAACCTTGCTCTTATTCACATTTACTCTCAACTTTCTTCTTCCACACACTTTACCAAACTCAGTCACCAGCTTCTGCAGTTTCTCACATGAATCAGCCACCAGCGCTGTATCATCAGCGAACAACAATTGACTCACTTCCCAAGCTCTCTCATCCCCAACAGACTTCATACTTGCCCCTCTTTCCAGGACTCTTGCATTTACCTCCTTTACAACCCCATCCATAAACAAATTAAACAACCAGCATTAATCACCAAAGAAAAAAAACGGCTAACGCACTTTATAAAATGAGCAGCATGTAATCTAAGTGATATGGTGCTCACCAACAAAAAAAGAAAAGTATGCAAGTGAAAACTACCTTATCAATCAAGTGACATGTGCAGAGCTAAAGAAAGGTACGTATATTCATCATAGGTGAAACCAAATGGTTGGCCCTGGCCATCCTTATTTGTACAACCATAGGATACATAACAGAGTTGCTCTTCTTTGAGTACATTTAAACTGCAGAACACAGATGAAAAAGTGCAATCTGTACATGTCCGAGGAGTATAGTTTCAGACGAATGTATAGCTGATGGAGTAGAGTTTAAGAATGGGTAAGGAGAAGCATTTTTAGTGCTTGTCAAATCATTATAGTGTGTGTATGTTTTGTCAATTTCATGCTTGTTGGGGGAAGGAGAATCTGTACGTATAGGCTATTAAAACTGCTAAGCTTAATAAGTGTACTTAGAGGCCGGTGATTAGTTAAGGTATGGGTTGTCTAGCGCAGCTGCAAATGAGCAAAAGCTGCACAAAATGAAAGGAGAATCTACATTCACATTAAACTAGTACTGGTGTAGTAAACCATGTAGTCATGTAGATGCTCACAAATAGGAAAATAATCTAGATTTGACTATGATACTGATGTACTTGATTCATACATACCTTTCTCAATATTTCTTATCTTTTCAATCAACTGGAATATTTCCATGTATTCTGTCCATTCTTGAGATGCACTTGGGGTTGTGGCTGGTGGCACCTTTGTACATCCTGTCATAAAAATCAGTAATATAACATATCTTCATCCTATTTTTTCCTTACTCAAAGCAATCATCAAAACTAAAATATAATATTCATAACACATATTTTTTATTCTCATTTGCAATCATAACTGTTCACTCATGCTTCCAACAAGCCTTTGTCAGTGTTATCAAATCTCTATATGTCTAACAGTTTAACAATACTGTCCTCCATCAATCAAATTTCATTTCTAGTACATCAAATCTTGTGTCACACTCCTGAAATATAGTACAGAAACTCAATACCTAAGAATATTCCAAAAGATGGCTATAAGAGATAATTCAACTACATTCACAGTTCATAAGTGATGCTACTACAGAAGAGTTAAAAAACATATCATGCTTACAAGCTGTTTATCAAATTGTCTCTACGCTAAGACAAATACTCTTCTCCTTTGCAGTGATTCACCAAATGCAATGCCACATTTCATATAGCCATCTTTTAAATCCTCCATACTGCCATGTAAAGCAAAGGCAGTGTCAGAACCTTCAACAGTACTGCTTATTGGTATACCAAATCTACATACAAAATATAAGTTATGAAAACAATACTGTACTTGGTTGATAAAAAAAATGCTGTTAACTATTTCCTTCTCAATGTGATGACCATGACCAGCAGTTCCAAAGCAGCAATATGCATATTTCTAGTGGTACAGAACAGCCATATACTAATACAGGTAGGTGGTGCTTATCGCTGAAGTTCTAATCATACACAAAAGGGGATATGAATATACTTTTATGTTTAGGAATGTTATCGATATACAATCTATTCAAGTTCAAACTAAGATGGTACAGAAAGTGGATGAGATATGTTGGTTGTACAAAACTCAAAATTGCTGGGAGACACTGCTTTACACACTATTGTGGTCAGTAACATGCCTAGTTTAATAGCACATATGCACTAAACCTTTGTACCAATTTACAAATGCTATATGGCTTTGTAGTCACTGTATGGCAGACAGCTGTCTTACTTAAGAACTTACGTTTAAAAACCTCGTCAACAACAGCAGTTAACTGTCCCCTGGTCTGAGGAAGAAGCTTCACTGGCCCTCCACCTCTATTTCCTGCCTTTTTAGCATTACTTTTTTTACCCATTGTGCTGAAAATATAAATGCATTACTATTAAACAACAATTAATACAATATAAAAGCTGATTTCAATAAGTCATACTTATTATACAAAATAAAAAGGTTTACATTATATATACAAAAAAAGTTAAAATTTTCCCAGCACTTTAACTTTTTAGCATCATTATCTTACATATACTGCAAGTCAATCTGTGAATCTATACTTAATGAGAGAAAAGTATATGAAGAATGAGCAAAATATCTAATCGATAAGTGACATTTCAAGAGGAATTGTGTACCCAACATACATAGGTACCACAACTTTCATTATACGGAATTCATTTGTAAAATAATGGGACAATTCTGGTATCTTTTCTATCCAATAATGAGCCTTTACACAACTGTAAATTTTATTTTCTTAATGCTTATTTTCAAGAACAGTTCTAGTATTGCTGGAAGTTTACTTGTTTGAATGGTTAGATTAGAGTCTATATTGACTAAAAAGACATGAGGTGTTCACATCAATCTTTCCTGTCGTCACCTCTGTCCTCTGGTGTATGATCAGTTTGCACTGTGAAAAAACTATTACGAGCAGATGAATTTCAATACCTAAGAGTGAAGTTGGATAAGGTTGGTAGTGGTAAGGTTCAAGTTGAAACTGGGGCCAACAAGCAAGAAAACTTTGAGGTGAACTGGATAAATTTACGTCTAAAACTGTGCAAGATGATTGCACAAGGGAGCACTGATGTCTGCGTGAGACCCCGTAAGCACATACGAAGTTACTATAGGTGTCAAACTACGACAAGAGAAGACAGATAACTTGTGTAGTTGAGAGGGAATGAGGAGAAAAGACTGGCGATTAAAGATGTGAAAAGGTTACGTGCTGTTGTTTTGGCACTATCATTAACTCTCCTTCCTCTCTTCCACTCACTATTCTCTTCCCTTCTCCCTTCTCACACTCACATGTTACAAAAACTTACACAATTAACTGTAGGTTTAATAAGCCTAAGTTTATTTTTTTTTTTTTCTTATCCTGGCATCCAGCAGCACCGTCCCCACAGGTACTCCACAAGTGATTTACCGGACCTCAAGTCTTGAAACACAATGATAAATGGACACTTGAGGTATTTCCCACACATCTCACGTCTACTTACCCAAAAATGATATGAAAGTTTGCGCCCAATTGTCAGATCTTCAATGTGTGACCGGGTTCGACCCCCGCGGTTATTTTTGGTAAACAGCTGATCAGACGCGACGACCGTCAAGCGCACCATGAGCCTTCCTTGATATTTTCTCCAGAGGAAAAAATATGAACACATTTAAAACAACGTGAAATGGTTATTATATACCATTAAAATATTGTACATTGCAGTTCATAGAATGGTGACTGACCAGCTCACACATGATTTTATTCATCAATATAGTTCAACCAAACTGAGTGAAGATTATTCATGACAGTATTATTCATAATTACCTCAGATTTATCTGTCACAAGTAGAAACAAGGCTCTCTATGAGGAAGAATTCTTTTAATTGCTCTCAAAAGAAGGAACCATTTTCCGTCAAAAGTAAAAAAAAATGCAGAAATATTACGAAATAGAGTACTCTATAAGCTGCAGGAAGACGACTTACTTCATCTGGCAATAATATATATATATATATATTTTTTTTTTTTTTTTTTTTTTTTTTTTTTTTTTATACTTTGTCGCTGTCTCCCGCATTTGCGAGGTAGCGCAAGGAAACAGACGAAAGAAATGGCCCAACCCCCCCCCCCCCATACACATGTACATACACACGTCCACACACGCAAATATACATACCTACACAGCTTTCCATGGTTTACCCCAGATGCTTCACATGCCTTGATTCAATCCACTGACAGCACGTCAACCCCTGTATACCACATCGCTCCAGTTCACTCTATTCCTTGCCCTCCTTTCACCCTCCTGCATGTTCAGGCCCCGATCACACAAAATCTTTTTCACTCCATCTTTCCACCTCCAATTTGGTCTCCCTCTTCTCCTCGTTCCCTCCACCTCCGACACGTATATCCTCTTGGTCAATCTTTCCTCACTCATTCTCTCCATGTGCCCAAACCATTTCAAAACACCCTCTTCTGCTCTCTCAACCACGCTCTTTTTATTTCCACACATCTCTCTTACCCTTACGTTACTTACTCGATCAAACCACCTCACACCACACATTGTCCTCAAACATCTCATTTCCAGCACATCCATCCTCCTGCGCACAACTCTATCCATAGCCCACGCCTCGCAACCATACAGCATTGTTGGAACCACTATTCCTTCAAACATACCCATTTTTGCTTTCCGAGATAATGTTCTCGACTTCCACACATTTTTCAAGGCTCCCAAAATTTTCGCCCCCTCCCCCACCCTATGATCCACTTCCGCTTCCATGGTTCCATCCGCTGACAGATCCACTCCCAGATATCTAAAACACTTCACTTCCTCCAGTTTTTCTCCATTCAAACTCACCTCCCAATTGACTTGACCCTCAACCCTACTGTACCTAATAACCTTGCTCTTATTCACATTTACTCTTAACTTTCTTCTTCCACACACTTTACCAAACTCAGTCACCAGCTTCTGCAGTTTCTCACATGAATCAGCCACCAGCGCTGTATCATCAGCGAACAACAACTGACTCACTTCCCAAGCTCTCTCATCCCCAACAGACTTCATACTTGCCCCTCTTTCCAGGACTCTTGCATTTACCTCCCTAACAACCCCATCCATAAACAAATTAAACAACCATGGAGACATCACACACCCCTGCCGCAAACCTACATTCACTGAGAACCAATCACTTTCCTCTCTTCCTACACGTACACATGCCTTACATCCTCGATAAAAACTTTTCACTGCTTCTAACAACTTGCCTCCCACACCATATATTCTTAATACCTTCCACAGAGCATCTCTATCAACTCTATCATATGCCTTCTCCAGATCCATAAATGCTACATACAAATCCATTTGCTTTTCTAAGTATTTCTCACATACACTCTTCAAAGCAAACACCTGATCCACACATCCTCTACCACTTCTGAAACCGCACTGCTCTTCCCCAATCTGATGCTCTGTACATGCCTTCACCCTCTCAATCAATACCCTCCCATATAATTTACCAGGAATACTCAACAAACTTATACCTCTGTAATTTGAGCACTCACTCTTATGAAAAGTTTTTATCGAGGATGTAAGGCATGTGTACGTGTAGGAAGAGAGGAAAGTGATTGGTTCTCAGTGAATGTAGGTTTGCGGCAGGGGTGTGTGATGTCTCCAAGGTTGTTTAATTTGTTTATGGATGGGGTTGTTAGGGAGGTGAATGCAAGATTTTGGAAAGAGGGGCAAGTATGAAGTCTGTTGGGGATGAGAGAGCTTGGGAAGTGAGTCAGTTGTTGTTCGCTGATGGTACAGCGCTGGTGGCTGATTCATGTGAGAAACTGCAGAAGCTGGTGACTGAGTTTGGTAAAGTGTGTGAAAGAAGAAAGTTAAGAGTAAATGTGAATAAGAGCAAGGTAATTAGGTACAGTAGGGTTGAGGGTCAAGTCAATAGGGAGGTAAGTTTGAATGGATAAAAACTGGAGGAAGTAAAGTGTTTTAGATATCTGGGAGTGGATCTGGCAGTGGATGGAACCATGGAAGCGGAAGTGGATCATAGGGTGGGGGAGGGGGCGAAAATCCTGGGAGCCTTGAAGAATGTGTGGAAGTCGAGAACATTATCTCGGAAAGCAAAAATGGGTATGTTTGAAGGAATAGTGGTTCCAACAATGTTGTATGGTTGCGAGGCGTGGGCTATGGATAGAGTTGTGCGCGGGAGGATGGATGTGCTGGAAATGAGATGCTTGAGGACAATGTGTGGTGTGAGGTGGTTTGATCGAGTAAGTAACGTAAGGGTAAGAGAGATGTGTGGAAATAAAAAGAGCGTGGTTGAGAGAGCAGAAGAGGGTGTTTTGAAATGGTTTGGGCACATGGAGAGAATGAGTGAGGAAAGATTGACCAAGAGGATATATGTGTCGGAGGTGGAGGGAACGAGGAGAAGAGGGAGACCAAATTAGAGGTGGAAAGATGGAGTGAAAAAGATTTTGTGTGATCGGAGCCTGAACATGCAGGAGGGTGAAAGGAGGGCAAGGAATAGAGTGAATTGGATCGATGTGGTATACCGGGGTTGACGTGCTGTCAGTGGATTGAATCAGGGCATGTGAAGCGTCTGGGGTAAACCATGGAAAGCTGTGTATGTATATTTGCGTGTGTGGACGTATGTATATACATGTGTATGGGGGTGAGTTGGGCCATTTCTTTCGTCTGTTTCCTTGCCCTACCTCGCAAACGCGGGAGACAGCGGCAAAAAAAAAAAAATATATATATATATATATATATATATATATATATATATATATATATATATATATATATATATATATATATATAAAGCCATCTGATCACAAGATTTCTTTAACCAAAGGGTTTCACAGTACTTAATTTGCGGGTGTACAATACCGACCCACACACTTCACTGTAATCTTTTTTTTTTTTTTTTATTCCGTTTTGTTGTGATTCACTTTCTATTTGACGAGTTCTTATGTGCTTGATGTGTTATTACAGTCGGTGTTGGTCAGTAAGGTACATGCGCCTGTAGGTCATGGTGCCCAAGATGCTGATCCGGATATGAACAGGTGTCAGGTAAGATAATTATAATATAAAGCTACTCCGATTCTCTCCTGATGTATTTCATTTTTGTTAAATGGATCTCATGTACTGAGTATCTTTCCTCTGGTGGAGGCTATATAATCCCAATCTCCGAGAACAGTTTGAGATTTGTTGATGTTAAGAGCCATGATTTATGGTCAGCTGAGAGGTTGCTTGTTTGCGATTCAGCCCAATCGACTGCCAATGTTTTGAAATAGGTCAGAGTCGAGTTATAACCATAGTCCACAAGAATAAGAATAATAATACCTACCGAAGGTGCTAAAGATAATTCTAAAACCATACATACACTTTCGCTATGAATACGGCCCATGGCGACTTGAAAGGGGTTCGCGACCTCTCTAACAGACCCAGGTTGATCTGTACCGCACCCCACGTCCACCCACTAGCAGGGCTGCCAGCTCCAAGTTGTTCATTTCGACTTGGATTACCATTGAGAATTATTTTCTTTTCCTGTTCCCAACTTCCTTTCATTGGTAAGCTGTATATTTCCACTTTCTAAGACCCTAATTTACCTGTCAACAACAGTGTGGTGACCTCGGAATATACACTGAGATGGGTTAGGGAAGGACATACGAGTAGTCAGTCTAAGACCAAGTGGTCATCAATCACAAGGTCAACGGTCAAGTACAGGTCACAGGTCATATTTACCCGTCCCTCCCCGTCGCGGGAGCTAAGTTTCAAGAGTTCCTCTGTCAGCTCGTACAACTACGCTTTGTTATGCAAATATCAAATTATTTGTTTCAGCCGAATATTAAGTCTTGTTTAACGTATTTCTGTAGCTGTTCAATGCATGGTTCTTCTTTCCCCTTATAGTAAAACAAGAATGGCATAAAAATTGCTAAAATATCATGAAATACACGATATGTGACTGAGATAATATGGGCTATTTTACAAGTCGGTGTCACATAAAGTCTATCTGGAAATCCTCCCCTCTCATTTTTTTTTTTTTTTAATTTTCCAAAAGAAGGAACAGAGAAGGGGGCCAGGTTAGGATATTCCCTCAAAGGCCCAGTCCTCTGTTCTTAACGCTACCTCGCCAATACGGGAAATGGCGAACAGTTTGAAAGAAATATATATATATACATATATATATATATATATATATATATATATATATATATATATATATATATATATTATCCCTGGGGATAGGGGAGAAAGAATACTTCCCACGTATTCCCTGCGTGTCGTAGGCGACTAAAAGGGGAGGGAGCGGGTGGCTGGAAATCCTCCCCTCTCGTTTTTTGTTTTTGTTTTTAATATTCCTAAAAAAGGAACAGAGAAGGGGGCCAGGTGAGGATATTCCCTCAAAGGCCCAGTTGTCTGTTCTTAACGCTACCTCGCTAACGCGGGAAATGACGAACAGTATGAGAAATATATATATATATATATATATATATATATATATATATATATATATATATATATATATATATATATATATATATATATATATATATGCTCTACAATTCGTCGCAAACTAAAAACATCACTAACCAAAATACCGAAGAACATCAACAACTTATATCACACTGGCCCATGCTTGAGGGAAGCAATACAATATACATATGGCAGAAACTTTAACTGGAGAGACAAACTACCACAGACTTCTATAGCAGTACAAGTGTGGAAAACACTGTTCCCCATGATCCTCAAGCCCGGAACGACTCTAGCCATCCATCGATGTATCCAACAAACTCATTTTCCCCTCCCACCCTTACTCAAAAACATTACACATCCAGTCTGCCAGAGGTATAAAAAATAAGGCTTCAAAAATACGTATCCAGCACACACTAAACTGTAATCTTACCCTTTCCATACTGTTGGTTACATATTTCACGAGTGTTGTACTCATTTGCAAACAGACTTTGATAAGTTCATAATAGCTATAGTAGTTACAGACAGGCTATATAACTGATATTTGTGTGTGAGAGAGAGAGAGAGAGAGAGAGAGAGAGAGAGAGAGAGAGAGAGAGAGAGAGAGAGAGAGAGAGAGAGAGAGAGAGAGAGAGACTCCCTGGTAAAGTATAATGGAAGATGAAGCACTGGAGAATATTTCCACCTTTGGATGGGCAGGAGACGCGGCATCTTCACCGACGCCTCCCCCCCCCCCACCCCCCACCTATGAAGGCAGTCGGTCCCCACTGTTCCAAGGGCATCCTTAGGCAAGTAGTACCCGCCAGGAAGGCTTGGAAGGCAGTCGTTCAGGAAAAATCACTGCGTCATGTGGGCCAGAGGGTTCAAACTGCTTGTTTTTTTGGTGCTGTACTTGCAGGGCCAACCTAAGCACTGCATACTAGGGGAAAAGATAGCCGTGCAGACAAACGACCAAATAGAAAACACACCGGATGTTACTGTGGACCTCCTGCGTCAAGAGGTACAGGAACTCTCCTATCTCATCACTGTCTTCCTTGCCCAGCCACGTCCACAGACGACCAAAGGTACGTAGTACAAGGAAATGTCTTCTTAAGATTTTTTTATGTCTACATAAGACTTCGTTCTTTTTGTCAGCTGGATAAAGCAACAACCTTCGCCGACCATGAACTGACACAACAAAATGTCTTGAAAACTGGCTAGG
This sequence comes from Panulirus ornatus, assembly GCF_036320965.1. NCBI lineage: Eukaryota > Metazoa > Arthropoda > Malacostraca > Decapoda > Palinuridae > Panulirus > Panulirus ornatus. Next base: position 4,814,689 of record NC_092254.1, on the reverse strand, counting down.
CTCCTGTCCTAGTACTGGGCACTCAGTCGCTACAGGGTTCAGACCTTTCACTCATTTAACTAAAATGAGAGTCAGTCTTTTATCGATTTCTGATGTTTAAAGACATTCGACCTGAGCAATGGTAAGAATGTGGGTGTAGATTAAACAAATTTTAATTTACAAGAAGCTGTCAGCCGATAAGCGAGCAATCAGTAGCTCGCGTGACATTATATTCGCATTGGCGAAATATTTATTGGATATGTATCCAATTCATTTCAAAGTCAACTAAGTCTGCACGTATGTAATCTGTCAGCGATAAATCGACTGATGTTATATTCGGCGATAGCCTTTAACATTCTGTCGGCGCGGACGTAACATGGATAATAAAATTAATATTTGACATATTCACCTAAGAAAGGGTAATGTGTCCATAGAGTCCTGCAAGATGGATACCCATCGCCTTTCCCTGAGTGGATAATTCTTGTTCTTCTGTTTCGCCCACAGTGTGTAGGACACCCTACGTGGCAATGAGTGGACGCTGCATCGTCGTGCTGGACAAGATTACAGGGTCGTGGGCCAATATGCGGAAACAGTGCAACAACTTGGGCGGGGACCTGCTGAAGGTGGACGACGCTAACTTCATGGCCGACCTCATCCAATACATCAATGCACACCGTAAGATATTAATCAACCTGTGGAACACTACTATAACAGCCCTAGCACTCATGACTTAACCTTTGACATAACACGGAAATATCGGAACGCTGGGTTCCGAGGAGGGACGGGCCTTCAAACTTAGTTTGATCCGTAAAGTCCTCTCTAAATATTACATTTTACACATTTTACGAGATCTTATTCAGATGTCATTCAATGGCTACCACACCTGCGTGTCTGTATCAGAATGGAAGTCCCTCGTTCTTAAATTAGTCAGGTCTATAGGGCATATTACAAGGCTAGCCTAATTCCAACTAGAGCTGGTGTTTTAGTGCCAAGTTACAAAATACAATATACCTAGATTCTCATCATATGAATAAAAATACTATAAAATTCGATCCAATCTCAATAAAATTGTTGACCTAATCACTACTATTTATTGTAGCGTTCAATGCCGGTCGCTACTGGATTGGCGCCTCGGACCTTGGCCATGAGGGCAATTGGCGGTGGCCGGATGGTTCCCTCGTTAGGCTGGGTACACCCTTCTGGGGAGATTATGGTGAACACTTGCAGCAACCCGACGATGGCATACATGAAAACTGTGTCAACATGCCCAGGGATGATCGTTTCTTCTTCCATAATGGACCCTGCAACGAAGTGAACTCTGGCATATGCGAGTACTGATCTGAAACTATGAATAATGCAGCCATATGTAATGTCATCGTGATTTCCTGAGAGCTTTGTGTGACACAACCATGGTCTTTATAGTCTATAAGTATTGCAAACATTAAAGGGTAATGCAACCATAAGCTATTTGCAGTGTAACCATTAATCATTATTGTGCAGATGACAAATTACGCCACTCCAAAGTCGGTAGCTATGCTGGGCTGGAATGCTTAATTTGAACTACAAATATAAGATATTGCTTAATTAGACAAGAATGCTTTTATCTTTAATGCAATTACAATCTGAAATAAAAGTTTATGAATATCTGCTGTTTATTCTTTATCAATTTAAGCCTCACCTTTAACAGTCTCATTCTTAAGGATATATCTTTGCAATATATATATATATATATATATATATATATATATATATATATATATATATATATATATATATATAGAACATTCACCCTACATGAAAGATGCGGTCAGTCCCTACAATGTATGCATGAATGAATATATATTTAGCTTAGTTACCTACAGTCGTGGTTTTCTGTTTTGACTCCATAACAGAAAGCGTAAAACACTGTACAAAAGTTATAATGTCTTTTATAGCTGTAACGTACTTATGACGTAAGAAGCATCTCTCAAGACTGAAAAACTAAATTAGCTGTGCAAAACATATCAATAAATATGCTACTCGGTTAAATATATATATCCTCAGAAAAAGTATACATACAACAGATATGTAATACCATTTTTAAACTCCCAACTCAGTGTAGTTTGTAGGGGAAAGCTGACACAAGATGCTGTAAGGGGACGGGTGAAGACAGAAGTTTTAGGGGTCGGTTAAGGCCAAATACTATTAGGGACAGGGAAGGCCAAATGCTG